>NC_090646.1:88183444-88483444 GCF_040937935.1 Hyperolius riggenbachi
CTATAGCATACATTGCTGATGGCTGTGGCAGTGTCCCGAGTGCCTGCACTTCGGCAGCCTGTGGCTTTCCTGCGTCAGTGAAACTACAAGTCCCAGCATGCACCACTGTACTCCACACTACACAAAAGTGGCTTTATATTTTGTATCGGACTCTTTGTTCCTGTCAGTCTTTGCAGTGACCATTGCCGGCAGGTCGGAGGTCCTGTACACACCAGTCCGCATGCGCCCTTTGCAAGTCTTTAGCTCTGAGATGTATCCTTCGAAGCTTAGATTGCCCAGATCATCTCCAGAGTCGCTCCTCCTGGCATTGTGCTTGACCCCGTCCACATCTATGACCCTCCCTGCCGGCAGCGGGAGGGCGGAGCTATTATTCCTCATGGGCATCTTGTCCTTTGGATTATCCCGATGTTGTTCCCAGAAGCTCTCTGTGCTGCGAGACAGGTTCCTCTTTTTGTCTTTGGGACCTGAGGGTGGAAAAAAGGGCTCAATGAATTACTGGCAAACAACTGTTTCATTGCAGTAAAATGTTGCTGTATTTTGTTTTGATTAAAAAAAAAAATTAAGCATACATCAGTGCTGAATAAGTCTTTTGTAATTTGTTGATGTTAAAAATAATCTTTTTACTTCAATTTGCAGCCATTATCTGAAAGTAACCGTAGCAACAGTCCTCTGTAATACAGATTGCCAAGAAGATTTCCATCTTCCTGCATGGGTAGTTGGCAGCACAGAGCAGAAACCATTGCAGTGGCGTAGCAATAGGGGATGAAGAGGTTGCTACCGCACAGGGGCCATTGGAGCTAAGGAGCCCTCCCTCAACCACAGTATTAACTCTTCAATTATGCTGTGCTGCTAATGTTCACTTCTATATATGCTTTGATTAGCGGTAATCATTGTAACTGTACTCCCCTGCTCACACCTCTCATACTGTGGATGTCCTTGGCAGGTTTGGTGGTGCTATATGAATTATGTGTAGAATGCTTGGAAGGCCAGGGCCAGATTTCTATGAAGGCCACAAACGCCGTGGCCTTGGGCGGCAACTGGCTGAGGGGTGGCTGGACATGGAGGAGGGGCTGCTGCAAATGGAATACACAGGTTGCAAATAATGAGCAACACATAGAAATAGGGACCTTCAGCCCAAGGAATTTGTATATAATCAGAATTGACTTTATTCGCCAAATCTAATGGTTATCGTTCACAGCATTGGTTGTGGTACATATGGCATAGGAAATGTTACATAGACAGACAGTACTTCACAACATAGATGTACAGTTGAATGGGAATGGCAGCATACATGGTTACATTGACAGACATTACTTGACAAGCATGAGATGTGCATTTGGATGACAGAGCAGCATACATTGGCGGCCATCCATTGACAGTGCTAACAACTAGGGTGTGGGGCAGAACTGCAAAAAAGACTACAAAAAAGACTTGCAGAGAGTATCTTCAAAGCAGTATCAAAATTTTATTGTATATCTTGAACACCCTCTATAACTAACCCCTTATGCCCCCCTGGGGCAGAACTGGCCAGGACCCCAGGAGTGATGAGAGTTCCAAGCCCTGGCTAGAGTGCTGCAGGTGGGAGGAGTTGGATTTCAAGGCTAATAAAAGCGGGCTGCTGTACATGAATGTTAGACATGGAAGAGGGGTCTGCACAGGGAATGCTGTTCATGGAAGGGGAGCTGCAAGTAAGCTGGCCTAGGGGCACAAAGTATAAACCCAGCCTTGTGGTGGGCTCAATGTAAAGCTTGCACTGGGCCCATAGCTCCTTAGCTACGCCACTGAACCAGTGGTTATTGTTTTTCCCCACCTGTCCGATCTAGTAATGGCAGCAGACTGTGGCACTCCCATCAGGCATGTTTCTGTTAGGAACAGTATGGGACAGCTGCATTCGTAGTCGTACATGCAAATAAAACAAGGTTAAGTAGAAATAATGTTTGCGAGTTGCAGAATATAGTGCTGAAATGAGGGGGTTGCTGTATCTTCTCATCAAGATGAGAATTACAATTAAGGGTGGTCTTCTGAGCTAAATTACAGTTTGTGTGTTACAGAGAGACAGAACCATCCAATGCAAACTGTGATTTATTGGGGCAATCCAGCATGTACATCCAGACAGACGTGCTACATCAATCGGCTTGTGTAAACCGGAATCACTGTGCAAATACATGAGTGCGGAGGCAGGTGGTGGGGCACTGTAATGACCTGTGATGGCCGTTTCACGTCTCCCTGGACACTTGGCTATGCATGATTGGTATCGTGGGGGTCTCTGAACTGCATCTTTCCCCGAGTCCATGGTGGCCTGGAGGGGGAATAGTAATTAACGCCGCTGGGACTTTTGCAGGAGCAGGATGAGCCATTTTTTGGCTTTGCCCTAGGCCCAAATTCCCAGTGCTGTTTTGCATGTAAGCCTCCTCCAAGCTTCACAGCCACACTTTGTCTGCTGCCATATGAGGCTCCCGATCACATGACCAATAAGAGTCACGTGGTCGGAGCCCAAAGATGGCAGCAGAGAGTTCAGCGGCTGTGATGCATGGAGTGGACCCGCAATGCTGGAGCTGGTAAATATTACACTGGTACCTGCACTACTCAGCATGGTGGGGTGGCTGATGATGGTTTGTGTGTGGAAGGGAGGAGTATTTTGTATATATATATTTATCTCTTTATTTGCTGGCTGCACTTGCAGGGAAAGGGGGGTTGAGAGGCCTATGGACCCCCTCCTTAATCCCGAGTCCTCCTTAATCCCGAGTCAGGCTTGGGACGGAGAGCCGCAGCACAGAGCGGTAATCCCGAGCCTCAGTGAGGTATATGCAGGAGCTGCTGCAGAGCTCTCTGTGATATGTTTTTTTTTAACTTGTTTTAGGGTCTAAGAGCTTGTAAAAAAAATTTGCACAGCTTTTAGACCCTGAATCTGAAAATAATCATAACGCCATGGAGGTTAGTTATGCCCCTATTCACAATCATTGCTTCTGCCTATAGTGGATGGATGATGATCTCAGGTCTGTGAGCTCTATAGCAGACTGAATCCCACACCTCCCAAATTTTTGAGTTGAGAAAGAGGGACACTTAAGCCACGCCCCTGCCACACCCCCTAGTCACACATACCATAAAGATTTCATAAGAAAAATATGTTGTTTTTTAATTCAGACCACACTGGTCCTTTCTATTCTGGTTCATTTCCTTCATATTAAAACATTTTAAAATTAGTAATACTGTATATCACTTTAAAGGATGGGAATAAAGTTTAGAGTCAAACACATTTTTAGTAGAGAAATACGTATATTTACATAGAAAGAGGGACAAGTCCTGAAAGAGGGACATATGAGGAGGACAGAGGGACAGTGGGACAGGGCTCCCAAAGAGGGACTGTCCCTCCAAAAGAGGGACAGTTGGGAGCTATTTGAATCCAACAGAAAAACAAGCTGTCTATCTTGAGGAGAACAATTCAGTATATTGTAGCGCTAGTAGTTTTTACCTAAACCGGCTGCAAAGAGAAGAATGCGGTTACTCCTACCTCACCACACTAGATCAAAATTGAAAAACGAATTCTTGCGCCAGTAAAAATAGAATTCGCTTTAATCCACCTCAAATATAAAAGACAATTTTAAATCAAGCACCCAATTAAATATCTTCCAGTATGCTATGAATGCTCATTCATCAAGCTGAATATTGTTGCATCAATTGCTGTAACCTTTCTTGCTCACCTCGCCCACTCAATCAAACCTGTCTCTGAGTTAAGCAAGTCTATCCGGAGCAGTCCATAGAAAAGCGTACGAGAGGAATCGGCGTGGGAGACTTGGGCGCTGGATACAGCTGGTATATGGCTGATCCTGCTGCTGCACAGGTTCCCGGCCGTGTTAAATACTATTCCCCCTCCAGGTCGCCATGGATGGTGGGGAATGAAGTAATTATTGTGTTTTAAAAGTAACTTCAGCTCCGTCTTCTGACGGCACCAAACTTACTCCCTGAGCGCCCAAGTATCCTGCGCTGGATTCACTGTGTTCGCATAGAAAATAGTTCCTCAATTTCTTTTTAATGCATTCTGCAGCCTGCATAAAAAAAAAATTGTGTTCAGCGGTATTTGTTGAAATGTTCACTGCAGCAGCAGTTTAAAACCTCACATTCCTTAATATTAAAAAAGTTCCCCGCAGCAGCAGTATAAAAAAACAACTCACGTTCCTCAATGTTTTTAGAAGGAGGGCAGAGGAAGTCTCGGAGTGGCACTTTCAGTCCCTGCCGGTGACCCACTGTAGATGACTCACAAAGTCTTGCTGGCCCGTGTACCGGTGGGATGCCGGATGCTCAGGGTGACGTTGCCACTCTTGTCCCAGCCAACATGTTGAGATAGGACCGCCTATCTTCCTCAGGGCTTACTCGGATTGGAGATTGGATGAGCCTCTCTCTTCTTAAAATCGCCTCACTCCGCCCTCCTCCAGAACGTTATTTGCAGATTCTTCATACAAAATTATGCAACATGTAATATCCTCCACTCCATCACTCTGCTTCCTCCATATATGTCTGGCATGTCTCTAATTTTACAAATAAACCACATTCTATTTTCTTCCATAATTCTTTTCATATCAATGCAAAAAGTTCCACATTGTGATTCAGCCCATTATATTTGAGGTGGATTAAAGTGAATTTTATTTTTTACTGGCGCAAGAGTTCATTTTTCCATCATGAAGAGACACCGGTCTGCTGGTAGGTCTTCCAATGAGAGTAACATGGAGGCAGCCATTTTTATTTTTATTCCCTTTTACACTAAAATGTCTGACTGTTGTGCTGATCATTTGCTTCAGTAGATGGACTCAGAGATGGTCAATGAGATGCAAATACATTTCTACTTTCATTCAAATTCCATGTAAATTGTATGCAGCTTGAACGCGGGCCAATCAAAATTGACAGGAAGTTATGATTGGTCCACAATTAAGCTGCATACGATATATTTGAATGCACGAAGAAATTATTTGAATCTCATTGGCCAACTCAGGTTGGAATCACAGATGTAGAACAAGCATCCTGGTCAATGAAAACAGAGTACAATCAGAACACTTCATTGGTTCACTGGTTCTGGATGGGGATTTAGAAGTAATAATTAGTGGAAACCGGAATTTAGGAATAATGTAGGTGCCTTTATAGAATGGGGTTGCTCTGTTCAACTATATCAGAACGGGCCTGGATGCCCCTTGTTATGGCGCAGTATAAAGTGATGGGAGGCCCAAGCAGTGGCAAGGAAGAGGTGTTGCAGAGCGGTGTGCACCGCGGCCAATGTGAAGAGGACCTTTCCTCCGTAACAGCAGAATTTGCCGTTAAAGGAGAACTGTAGTGAGAAGAATATGGAAGGCTGACATATTTTTTTCCTTTTAAACAATACCAGTCGCCTGTCAGCCCTGCTGATCTATCTGGCTGCAGTAGTGTCTGAAACACACCAGAAACAAGCATGCAGCTAATCTCATCAGATCTGACAATAATGTCAGAAACACCTGATCTGCTGCATGCTTGTTCAGGGTGTATGGCTGAAAGTATTAGAGGCAGAAGACTGCCAGGCAACTGGTATTGCTTAAAAGGAAATAAATATGGCAGCCTCTATATCACTCTCACTTCAGTTGTCCTTTAGCGTGTACCTAAAAGGAGTGGGGGTAAAGGATTTCAACTTACCATGGGGCTTTTTACAGGTCCCTGTAGTCCATCAGCTCCTTTGTGTCCATCTGGTCCCCTCCATTATTCTGCAGTCAGCCTGGTCAGTCTGATGGACCAATTTGGCTGAGGGCACTGTTCTTATCACTCACTCCTCCCGCTGCGGGACACCACTCCTTAAGGTGCGTACACACGCACTACAGAAGCCAACGACGGGTCCGTCAGACCCTCCCGCTGGGCGGATGTTCAGCAGTCAGTAGTGCGTGTGTACGCACTGTCGGCGGACTGATAAGGCTGTTCCTCCACGATCTGAGCTTTATCAGTCCGCTGACAGTGCGTACACACGCACTACTGTCTGCTGAAAGTGCGCCCAGCGGGAGGGTCTGACAGACCCGTCGTTGGCTTCTGTAGTGCGTGTGTACGCACCTTTAGACCTGCTCTTGTCCGCTGCTTTTTCTTATCTGCTCGGTTGTATATATTTATACATAATATTCAGGGTGACAGTTGCTTGTCAGATCATCTATTAACCCCTTCCCGACCGCCTAATTCCAATAGGTGTCGGGAAGGTGCCAGCCCCAGGACCGCTTAACGCTGAAAGGCGTCAAGTGATGGGGCGAGGTTTTCAGGGGACCACCCACGCTTCCCCGCTGAGTGACGGAGCAGAGCAATCGCCGCTAGCTGTTAGACGGCAAAACTTTACATTGTACAGTGCTGCGATCTACTGCAGCGCTGTACTGGGAACAGCCGTGTCACTGGGCTGTCCCCTGGAGAGGCTCCGATCTCCATCCCCTCCCATAAGCTGATGTCTATGAAAGAGGATCGCCGTGATTGGGTGGCGCCATTTCAGCCGAGGACCCAAGTGACCACGGCGGCCCAACATCTTGCAGCATGTCCAATCGATACATGCAACCAATTTCAGCCCAAAACTGTCTATCGAGCATGCTCTTGACGGCACCAATTTTCATCCAATTCGATAATTATTGAATCGGATGGTTAGTCGTTCGATGTACGGCCACCGTGACCTTTAGCTGTGTTTTTGGGCAGATTTTACGGGAGATTGCTGGTCACTGCTATAAACATTTGCCAACAATACCAAATGTGCTGCCAGCAGTGATCATTTTGACACGTTGCAAGTGCAGCCGTAACACAGGCGTGTCTAGAAGTCCACCAGGGCTTCAGTTTTAACAAACAAACCAAATTTCTACAATCAGCCAAGCGTTTGCAGGGCTGGCGTGTGGGCCGAGGCATCGCTCTCCAGTCTATCGTGCTGTCTTGGGCCTCTCGCTGAGTGAACATTGTTTGCATGGAAAGGTAATCTTGTATTGGGATGACAGGCCAGGATGAACGAGCGCTCACTTTGCTCCAATTGGCCTTATCTCAAGGACTATCTTCCTTGGCTGGCTTTTTTAAGACACAGGAAAACAATCAGACTGTGCTGTTTACTTCCCCCCTTTCCTCATCTATCACAGGCAGGACAAGATAAACTTCCCAACACACCAGCCAGATTCTGTTCTCTGCGACCGGCCCAGCTTCACTGACTGTTTATCACGCAAATTGTCACCTCCATCCGCCTCTCATATGTCATCTGTACTTCCCAGCACTTGTCTGCTTCAGGCAGGGCGCTTCACTACGGCAAAGAAAAATGTGACCATAATATGTTGCCGTGACAATTTCATGTATATCAAAAGCTGACATGACCCTAACTATACGTGTAGCTGTTAAAATACTGAGGCCCAGTTTCCACTATCGCAAATCTGCATGCAGATTCGCATAACCAATACAAGTGGATGGGCACGTTTCCCCTTGTCAGAAATCCTGAGCATTTTTCTGTGCAGAAAAAAATCTGCACGGCAGAGCCATCAGAATTCGCATACGGCATACCGCTCTGCGATTCGCATACAATGTATTTAATAGGAAATCCGCATGCGGTTTTGGTATGCGAATTTTCATGCGAATTCGCATAGAAACAATGGAAAAGCACACAGGCACTGCCATGGTTAAATTCGCATACATAGTCATCCATGCGAAATTGTATGCGAATTTGCATGAAAATTTGCATTCAACCGCATGCGAAATTCGCATCCACGTGCAAATTTTTTCCGCTGCGATTACCACCGCACAAGGTCGAGACGGGCCCTAAAAGTGGACCTGTACTCTTGCACAGGACAGATGAAAAACAGAGAAATACACCCTGTATGTATTTAGAGAGTTGAGCCTGTCTAATTCCCCCTCATCTGTGACTTATAACAAGTTGTAACTTGATTTCTCCACTATGTCAGCTGACTGCTATGGCAGATAAGCTCATTTGAAAGCACAAGATGTGAACAAGATGTGAACAATATGTCCGCTTCCATGAAAGCAGAAAGTAGACACTATGGAGATTTATTGCAGGATTTGTATCAGCTGTAACAAAGAAATGTTCTTTCTGTAAAGATTATTATGCTGTTGCTTATCTTTTAGAGCAGAGAGGAAGTCCTGAATTCAGGTCCGTTTTAAGAGGCGTTCTGATCATTTACAGATTCACAGCTATGTACACACGCCTAACAAAAGTAATTTGGGACCTTCATTTGACTTCACCAAAGTCCAGAATAGAATGAACTCCTTTCTGATGAATGAGGTTAACTAGCATCCTCAAGGATTCTCATGATACGTTTTGAAAGTAAGCAGGGCCGGCGCTTCCATAGAGGCAAAGAGGGCCATTGCCCCAGAGCCCTGGTTGGAAAGGGGGGTGTCAGGGCCCCCCTTCCCATGTTACTTTTGCCCCAGGGCTCCCTTGTAACTAGAAAGTGCCCTGAAAGTATAGGATTCCTAAATTGGGCTAGAACACTCATCCCTGCCAGAAACCCCACCCTCTTTCATACTCCTTATTCACAGGTTCTATAGTGAACCACTTCAATAAATATCTCAGGTCCATGAGATCTGCCCACCACTGGGTGACAGATCCTGATGAGCTGTGTTGCCTCCTGGCCTCACCTGGGAGGTCCCAGGTACTGTTCCCTCTCAATCCATAGCTCAGATAGTTGGCATAGTCCTCAGGGTCATACGTTTAATGCGTCAACTTTGCGTGTCAATTTAGATGTGTCAAACATCAGAGACATCCAAGTTGAGGTGTAAATTAATATCCTGCTATTGATACTGTATTCAAGTAGTACCGGTAATATGTTTTTTATGTTGATCAACCTTTTATAGTCAGAAATTTCAATTTGGAACATCCGACAAATGACAGATTTCACTGTACTGGATGACAGTAGTGTACAAATATGTAGCCAGATTAGGACAATTAGTGATATTGGGAATATTGCCCGATCCATCCGGCAGATAACGTGCAGTCGGCCAATTGTGTACAAAAGGCTTGTCGTTTTGCCTTTGTTGCTGGTAAAGTCTCTTCCACTATGTTAGTTGTATGTATGCTGAGTGTGTGGACGGACTTTAAATTACACTAAAGTGGTCATCTGAAATGTAGCTGTGGAACACAAGTGGTTTTTACCCAAAAAGTGGTCATCTGTGGTACATTTACTTGCATTATGGTTGCCCCTTTTAGAGGTGGCAAATGGCAGCAGTGTGGCCAATTTGTAGTGGAAGTGACAATTTCCATTTGTAGACCAGTCAGCATAGGATGAACGTTCCAACAATTAATTTCTAACTGTACAAGATTTCCTTAAAGGGATACTTCAGCCTAAGCAAACATACTGACATTAAAGAGAATCTGTATTGTTAAAATCACACAAAAGTAAACATACCAGTGCATTAGGGGACATCTATTACCCTCTGCCACAATTTCGCCGCTCCCCACCGCATTAAAAGTAATTAAAAGTAGTCAAAAACAGTTTTAAAAAGTTTGTTTGTAAACAAACAAAATGGCCACAAAACAGGAAGTAGGTTGATGTACAGTATGTCCACACATAGAAAATACATCCATACACAATTATGCTGTATACAGCCTTCCTTTTGAATCTCATGAGATCATTTGTGTGTTTCTTTCCCCCTGCAGCTCACTGAAGAGTTACAAGCTGATTGTTTGTTTTTTCTTGCAGACAGCTCTGCCCAGTTGTCTGTAATTCTGCAGTATGTGACTCATCAGTATGTGAACAGATGATTAATTCAGCTTGTAAAAGATAAGAGAGCAGAGAAAAGCTGGCTAATGTAAATAACACACACACACACAGGGGAGTGTGCATAGAGGGGGCATGCATAGCAGATCACACTGAAGAGTTGGCAGCCTTCCAGACACAGGACGACAAGTCCGACAGGGGAAAGATAAGCGGATTTATTACAGAGATGGTGATAGTAGAAAGTGCTACAGTAAGCCAGAGCACATTATAATAGATTTAGGAACCTGTAGGATGGTAGAAAACACGACATTTTTGTTACAGAGTCCCTTTAAGTTACATTAGTTATGTTATTTAAAATATCTCTTAAAAGAACCGGTAAATGTTTGTGATTTCATGGGGGCAGCCATCTTTTTTATGGGGCAGCCATTTTGGTTGAAAGGAGGTGACAGGGAGCATGACACACAGTTCCAACTGTCCTGTGTCCTGATAACCCCTCCCAGCTGCGCTAGGCTTTAACCACTTCACAACTGAGGGGTTTTACCCCTTGAGCACCAGAGCAATTTTAACCTTTCAGCGCTCCTTCCATTCATTTGTCTATAACTTTATCATTACTTATCACAATGAAATGAACTATATCTTGTTCTTTACGCCACCAATTAGGCTTTATTTAGGTGGGACATTATGCCAAGAATTATTTTATTCTAAATGTGTTTTAATGGGAAAATAGGAAAAAATGTGGGAAAAAAATTATTTTTCAGTTTTCGGCCTTTATAGTTTTTAAATAATGCATGCTACTGTAATTAAAACCCATGAAATGTATTTGCCCTTTTGTCCTGGTTATAAAACCGTTTAAATTATGTCCCTATCACAATGTTTGGTGCCAATATTTTATTTGGAAATAAAGGTGCATTTTTTTTCAGTTTTGCATCCATCCCTAATTACAAGCCTGTAGTTTATAAAGTAACAGTGTTATACCCTCTTGACATAAATATTTAACCACTTCACCACTGAGGGGTTTTACCCCCTGAGCACCAGAGCAATTTTCACCTTTCAGCGCTCCTTCCATTCATTCGTCTATAACTTTATCATTACTTATCACAATGACATGAACTATATTTTGTTTTTTCCACCACCAATTGGGCTTTCTTTAGGTGGGACATTATGCCAAAAATTATTTTATTCTAAATGTGTTTTAATGGGAAAATAGGAAAAATGTGGGAAAAAATTAATTATTTTTCAGTTTTCGGCCATAAAGTTTTTAAATAATGCATGCTACTGTAATTAAAACCCATGAAATTTATTTGCCCCTTTGTCCCGGTTATAAAACCATTTAAATTATGTCCCTATCACAATGTTTGGCGCCAATATTTTATTTGGAAATAAAGGTGCATTTTTTTTTTGCGTCCATCCCTAATTACAAGCCCATAGTTTATAAAGTAACAGTGTTGTACCCTCCTGACATAAATATTTAAAAAGTTCAGTCCCTAAGGTAACTATTTATGTATTTTTTTTAAATTGAAAATTTTTTAATTTTTTTTTCATTACAAAAAAAAAAAAAAAAAAAATGGGGAGTGTGGGAGGTAATGAGTTATTTTTTTGTGTATAACTAATTCATTTTATGTTTGAAAATTTTTTAGGGTGTAGTTTTACTATTTGGCCACAAGATGGCAACAGTAACTTTTTGTCTATTGCGACCTCCAAGCGTCCTTTCGGACGCTCGGGGGAAGTATAAGGAGGCTGGACACGTGAGGTTTTTTTCACAATGATCGCGCTGCCCATCGGAGAGCAGCGGATCATTGTGGGGCTTAGATCAACGAACGGGAATGGATTTTCCCGTTCATTGATCTCCGGGCGAGCGGGCGGCGGCGTGTTTACTAGCGGCGGGCGGCGTGTTTACGAGCGGGAGCGCGGGCAGCGGCGGGAGTGCGCAAAGTACGGATTTCTCCGTCCCTGGGGGTTAAAGGATGGAAAAAGGGACGGAGAAATTCGTACGGGCGGGGGTAGAGTGGTTAAAAAGTTCAGTCCCTAAGATAACTATTTATGTATTTTTTTTTAATTGTCTTTTTCTTTTTAATTACAAAAAAAAATAAAAATTGGGGAGTGTAGGAGGTAATGAGTTAATTTTTAGTGTAAAAGTAATGTATTTGTATATGAAAAATGCTTTAGGGTGTCGTTTTACTATTTGGCAAGATGGCCACAGTAACTTTTTGTTTATGCGACCTGCAAGCGTACAGGAAGTACGCTTGCAGGAAGGGTTAGGAGGCTGGGACACTGTTTTTTTCTCACAATGATTGCTGCTTCTCGTAGAAGCAGCTGATCATTGCGGGGGGGGGGGGGGGGGGGCAGAGATCAAGGAACGGGAAAGATTTTTCCCGTTCATTGATCTCCGGGCGAGTGGGTGGCAGCGTGCACGAGTGCGGGGGCGCGCGGGAGCGCGGACAGCGGCGTCAGGTACGGATTTCTCCGGTGGAAAAAGGGACGAAGAAATCCGTGCAGCTGGGGGTAGAGTGGTTAATTCTCAAATTCAAAAAACAAAAAAAACACATTTGCGCCAAACAGCAAAAAAAGAAGAACTACATAAGAAATCCCATCATGCTTTGCACAGCATCAGTGGGAAAATGCCCAGGCAGTTTTCTTCTGTGCCGCTAAAAATGAGACTTCGGTAAGAAAATCAAAGTTCTGGTTCTGTGAAACTGTTAAAGAAACACAAAGTCTCTTCAGTGCTGCTGAGTAGATTTTTAGTCTGGAGGTTCACTTTAAAGTGTACCCGAGGCGGCAGGGGACTAGATGGGACACAGAGGCATGTTATGTTCCCTGCTGCATGGCATGTCTCTGTGTGAAAATAAACTGATGAGATAAACAATTGTATCCATCCATCCTCCTCCAAAAATTGACTTTTTTTTTTTTTTTTAGATATCCCAGAGTTTTATTTTATACTTAAATCTAGCTTTTAAAGGTAAAATCTATGAATTATGGACCCTTTTTATCTCTTTCCTGCTCTCAGAAGTCATTAACTGACAGGAAAGTGTTTTATGGCTGTAATTACTTATCAGTGATGGAAACAGAAACTGTCACTTGCATGCCTGATGTTTAACTCTTTCAGGCAGAGAAAGAAAAAAACACAGCATAGTCATTTGTGTGCTTGGCACTATCCATACACGTCTATCTCATCATTTCACATCGGTTGTCCTTTAAAGGCTTTTGGACTTCAAAGTTCCTTCTTCAGGCATGATATAGAACTGGATGAGAACCGTACTGTATTGCCTGAACAAGAAACTTTCGAACACTTGCAAATAAATCTTGTACAGTTAGTAATTAAAGACGTCCCAATCCAAAGTTCCAGCGATTACATCATGCTTGAGCTTCCTTCTGGGTGTAATTCAGTCTCTATAGGTGGGATGCCATTGTCATCACATCGGCACGGCTTCCTGCAGTGAATTCTGGGAGAGGAGGCATGGCTCTTATGTCACTCCCTGCCTTTGCCATTGATAGGAAGGGAGATACGGCTGTTTCAGCCAAGAAAGTTCCCCAAGTAAAATGAGCAGCAGATGAGAAGAGTGTATTGGTGACAAAGCAGCTCAGAGGCGATTTGGCTGATGGCCTATCTGGCCAGATGGTGGGGTCAGGTGACCACAAAAATGAAAACTCTCTGAAGTCTGGGCGGGCTGCATGAGATTATTTTGGAGAGATTACTGAATTAATGACTTAAGGGAACCCAAGGTGAGAGATATAAGGAGGCTGCCATATGCATTTACTGTACTTTTAAATGATACCAGTTGCCTGTCAGTCCTGCTGATTCTCTGCCTCTAAAGGCTCACACACACGTCCAACATGCACACAACCACATGACCAACACAACAAGCCACACGACCTGTATGTCCACATACCTCGACGGCTAAGCAACCAACTCAATTAACATACTGTGCACGCAAGAGGACTGACGGACAAGTTCAAAACTATCGTGATTCCTGGCTTTGTTTTTTGACCAGATGTTGATCTATCTTCCATGCCATTATTAATACAGCTTAGATGTACATAATTGATTGTGAAGGCCTGAAGAAGGGTCTACCTCGAAACAAGTAGACGTTGTTGCCTCTAAAACAATCGATTATTTCTCTGTGATGTCTCCAATTATGGGATGTGTTATTACAAGATGAAACCTTCTGAAGAATTTTTAATGATTTTTGCACTTTTGTTACTTTCGCTAAATTAAATATTAACCACTTCGCATCCAGACCTTGTTTACCACTTATTGAACAGAGCAGTTTTGACAGTTTAGTGATGTCCTTATTTATTCAGAAATAAATGTATCCCTACTTAGAACACAGAAATGAAATATATATGGTTTTTGTCAAGACAAACTAGGCTTTCATTGTATGACATTTTTTTCCCCTCAAACAATTTTGTTTTCTATGAATTTTAATGGGAAAACAAAGAAAAAAAATAGAAAAAACATTTCTCAGTTTTACTAATTCCAGTTTAAAAATAAAAAGTCCTACTGTAGATAAAAAAACATACATTTTGTTTGGCTATTCTTACTGCTTATCACAAAACTTAGATTATGTTCCGGGTCACAATTTATGGTGAAGATATTGGATTCTGAAATAATGCTACAGAGTGTATTTTTCACTATGAAATGAGAAAAAAATATTTTTAATAGTAAAAATCAATCTCATTAGCTCAGGAAACATATATTCCCATTCACCAATTAGTGCTGCATCAGATAGTGCCAGAAATGTGCACAGGAGCAAGTCCAATCCTGCACAGCACTGCTTCTGTACAAGTCAGTAGATCTACTGACTTTTGGATAAAGTGGTTACGCTCATCTTTGAAAAAACTTTGAGTCTCCTCTAACATATTTGTCCAGATATATATCCTTGTATCTATACATGAGTATATGCAACTGACCTGCTCAGCAGCTGAATCCAGATAGGGCAGGAATTAAGCTGTATTGCAGTGAAAAGCACATTTAACACAAACAAACAAAAAAATCTATTTTTTCCACTACTTTCCTCTTATTCTGTCTACATTCACTTCTGCTAGAATTGGCCTTGTTGTGCTATGGGTTTTAGTCATTTCATACGGTGTGCTTCTGTAGCCACTTCCATCACGTCCTTAGCCAGGTTCAGCGGTCATGTGAAAATAATAACACAATATATCTTTATGAATCTCAGGGAGTCAAACCAGTATAGCGCAGATTTCTGGTGGACCAAGTACGAACCTGGATCAAAGAAAGAGCCGAGACTCCACCTGGATGAGTTGCAGACTTTAATTTTTATTTCATATCACAGTGACAGCAAGCACAATGTTTTGGTCATCTAGACCCTCAAGTCCACTGGAAGGTCTGTATGCCCGAAACATCATGCTACTCAGAGCGGCGGTGTAGGAACCGTGGTTGCCCCTCTGATAAGACACCTGAGGGTAGTCCACCAGGGGCTCCTATGGTGTACAAACTGCAACTACCCCTCCAAGTGACTCCCCTGGGTAGGTTTCAAGAGGAACCCATTGGAAGAAAAGCACCACCATATTTTATGATGTTATTGTAATGACCATCTATTGCCCGTCAGCAGCTGTGATGATGGTTCTTACGGCAGAAATTACATAAAATACCATATCTATGGGCATGTTAAAAGGAACTGGTATTAGCCCCAGATAGCTGGACTTGGTCCTCTGAGGGCTTACCGAAGCTTTTAGATATTACTACTCTTGTTTCAGGAGAAAAGCACGATAAATAAATGTTCTGTGTGTGTTTGTTTCAAGTAATATAAATGATCACTAAACTGTGCTACTGATAATCACATTTCCTACCATTTCCTTTTTTTTTTTTCTCAAAAAAGAACTGGTATTGAAAGGAAACGGAGGGTGCCATATTTATTCCCTTTCAGAAACACTCTTTGCCTGGTTGGTGTGTGCAGGTCAGGTATTGTGGATGTCTGTTTTGTAGAGGATTGCGACTTGGACTCTACTCAAGCCAAGGGATTAGTGCTGTAGGCAGGCAAATGGCATTCCAAACCATTTTCACAACATTCAACCATTTTCACAACCATTCAGAACCTCCAGAACTGAATTTTTTGCAGTGTGCTGTGGGGGACGTGGGTGATTGGGAAAATGCTGCAAGAGCGAGGAGGCAACCCTGGACTAAGTCCGATATTGGGCCTATACTGGACTGGTGATAAGGCATGTAGTATTCAGGAAACCTTTTACCTCAGGCAAACCTAAAGTTAACTCTTTTGTCTAAGTTAACTCTTCAATCCTTAAAATAACTCCAGAATTCTAAAGTTAAAGACAAGCTGTTAATTAACTGCGTGTGAAAATAACTACAGAGGAGGTAACTTAACTACGGAGGAGGTAACAACTACAGAGGAGGTAACTTAAAGAGAATCTGTAACGTTAAAACGTCCCCTGGGGGGTACTCACCTCGGATGGGGGAAGCCTCAGGATCCTAATGAGGCTTCCCACGCCGTCTGCCGTCCCTCGGGGGTCTCGCTGTAGCCCTCCGTACAGCGGTGACGTAATATTTACCTTTGCAGGCTCCTGCGCAGGCGCTCTGGCTGCTTTCGCTCCGAAGGAGGCGGAAATACCCGATCTCAGTCGGGTCCGCTCTACTGCGCAGGCGCAAGTCTCCGGCGCCTGCGCAGTAGAGCGGACCCGACTGAGATCGGGTATTTCCGCCTCCTTCGGAGCGAAAGCAGCCACAGCGCCCCCGCTGGAGCCTGCAAAGGTAAATATTGAATTGAACAGTCGGCACAGTCGCCGGCTGTTCGGAGGGCTGCAGCGAGACCTCCGTGGGACAGAGGACGGCGTGGGAAGCCTCATTAGGATCCTGAGGCTTCCCCCACCCGAGGTGAGTACCCCCCAGGGGATCTTTTTGTCGTTACAGAGTCTCTTTAAGGAATGAAGAGATAAGATAACTCACTGTGCAGAGGTAAGTTTTCTCTTGCCTTATCTCCAGCATGATCTTAGTGAATTGAGGCCATAGTCTGAAATATGATTGGAAGGTGTTAATGCAGATGTCATGCAGACTCCACATTCCTCTCACTCCAGCGTTGCTTTACAGCACCACTCCAGGCACAAATTGTCTTGCTAAATCAGTGTAGGAACTCAACCGCAGAGCTTGTATAGTAGCCGGTGAAGCACATCACTTGTTGTATAGGATAAGAAGCCCAGACAATGTCGACTTCCTGTACTACGGACCATCACTGCAAAATGCTGCAATATTTTCACTCACGTTCAGTCTTTGCCCTACCCCCTTTTAGGCTGCAAACTGGGAAGATGCAATCCTAAAAGCAGCCACAGCCACACACACAGAAGCTGAATATGGCCATCATCACACAGCTGCTTTTGGTCACATGCTCAAAATTTCAACACTAGATTTTTTGGTGGCAGAAGCCATGTGTCACATGTCCATTCTCAGTTTACCAAGCTTTTAGGTTATATTTTTACGTGTGCCTTAAGAGGCTGTAAAGCTGGCCCATACACATAAAGATTACCACCCGATGTTCCAAAACGATTGATGTCATTCTGAAAGGAATCAATTCCTATCACACGCAGCACGTGTGTGGTAGGAATTTGACACACAGCGCACAGCAGAGTGATCGAATCTGCAGGGAATCGAATGGGAAAATTGATGTGTGTATGGGCACTTTAAAGGAAACCCGAGACAAGCTGGAGAAAAAAAAATACCTGAGGTTTCCTCCAGCCTCCTTCAGGCTGATCACTCCCTCGTCGGCCTCCTATGCCGCCTGGATCCTCCACTATTTGGCCCCGATAATTCTTCTAGTCAGGGACGTAGTGTGCATGTGCGGCCTTGGCCATGGGCCCCTGCCGCTGTAATAATTCTGCACAGTATCACTGCGCAGGCGCAAAGTGCTCCCACGTACGGGAGCACGATTGGGGGGGGGGGGGTTGTAGCAACTGAACCGCGCATGCTCCGACTGGCCCCGACTGAAGGAAATACCAGCCCAAATAGCGGAGGATCCAGGCAGGGCGGGAGGATGGCAAGGTAGCGATCAGCCTGAAGAGGACTGGAGGAAGCTCCAGGTATGCATGTATAATTTTTCTATCCTATGTCTCAGGTACACTTTAACACTTGGCTTGCTCCTACATGAAACAAGTGCGCTCTGGGCCTGATCTACTAGAGCTATAGTAGAGCAGTGGCCATAGCAACCAGGAAAAATCATTGCTCCACTAACATGAAACCTGATAGGCTGCTCCGAGCAGGTGTTTCATGATCGCTCCAGATTTCTTTACACTTACCGTATACGTCCATTATCCTGCTTCCAAGACTTCCCCTCTCACTGACGCTTCTGGCCAAAAAAGATGAGAGAAGATGGGCATCAGCTGCAGAAAAACCCTTTATTGTGGTTGGGTGGACACAGTGGTTACAGCAGTGGGGGGAAAAATAAGATGTCTGACAGCTGTTCACACTGCGCGCATTTCCAGCCGCGTTTTGGGAATGCGTGCAGGAGGCCGACACGCACGACATCAGACAGTGCATAGAGTGCACTGTCTGATGTTCACACTGCATGCGTTCCTGGACCAGTGCGGTCCGGGAACGCATGCTGCATGTATTTTTTACAGAAACGCATGGCTGACCCATTCACTTCAGTGAATGGGATCAGCCACACAACGCATACAAACGCGTTTGTATGCGTTGCGTTCCGAATGCACGGCCGTCCGCGTTTGTAATGTGAACAGGGCCTACTCTGCTTCTTCAGTTTTTGTCTCTGAAGAAGCAGAGTTAATCTCAGCGAAACAGCTGTCAGACAACTTATTTTTCCCCCCACTGCTGTAACCACTGTGTCCACTCGACCACACTAAAGGGTTTTTATGCAGCGGATGCCCATCTTCTCTCATCTTTTTTGGACTGCAAATTGAGCCTCTTTGGAGCACGCTGGAGGTAAGATCGCTTGTATTTTTTTTTTAATCTTCCTGCTGCATTTGCTGCCAGTGCTTTGCCTCTTTACATTGCATGACGCTTCTGGCCAATGGAGATTTGGAAAAACACATGGAGTAGCGTATTTGTCCAACCGCTCATGCTATCGGAGTATAGGGACACACAGTTCACATGCAGGAAACAGAGTTTAATACAAGTCTAAAGGAGGAGCAGAAAGGAACCACGGCACACTCATGATGCTGGAGGATATTTAAAGAGGAACTGTAACCAAGGATTGAACTTCATCTCCAACAGTAGCTGATACCCCCTTTCCCATGAGAAATCTACAGTATACCTTTTTTCGATTAGATGATGAGGGGAGGGTCTGTATGGCTGATATTCTGGTGAAACCCCTCCCACAGTGTGACGTCAGCACCTAGGTCCCGACAGTTTCCTCAGGGGTGTAGCAATAGGGGTTGCAAAGGTTGTGACTGCATCAGGGTCCTTGGGCCAGAGGAGCACTCCCTCAACTACAGTATTAGCTCTCTATTGGTCCTCTGCTAGTAATTATCACTTCTATAGATACTTTGAATAGTTGTAATCACTAACAAGCTGCTCCCCATCCCCTTCTTGCACCTCTGATGCTGTAGTTGCCATTGGCAGGTTTTGGTGCGCCATGTCAATTGATATGTATAGAGTGCTTGTGGGGCCCCGAAGTAAAACTTGCATCGGGGCCCACAGCTCCTTAGCTATGCCACTGAGTTTCCTGTCTGTGAATCCTGTTACATTGTGGGAAATAACAGCTGTTTCTAACTGCCAAGCAACCAGTATCTCCCTCTGTGCATATGTATATCTATAAAAAAACAACAACCTTTTAGCCTATTGCAATGTCAGTGGGTGTGGTTATAAGTAATGGCAGTTGGTGCTATATTTTTTTTTTTTCGTCTGCCAGTAGTAAAGATGATGACCTGCAGGCTGATTGTGGATCAAACAACATGAACAAATTACATGGCGCAAATCAATAATTTCTTGATCGCTCTTCTACTTTTTAACGTCTCACTTTGCAATGTATTGATTTATTTTTTCCCCTTTTCGCTAAAGTTCCTCTTTAATGTTGGTGTTAACTGAATTAGGTCACACAATGCATATTAAATGATTTTGTTTTTCCATTTTTAGTATGGATTTGTTAGCCGGACACATCAGATATTAAGAAGAGGCAGAAACAGGCAAGAGGAAGGCAGAATGAAGAAAGTTTATTACATTTTGAAAAGGTCAGTACAAAATGTTACACAAAATGTCTACTATTGGTATGTACAGAGAAGCGAGGTGTGAGCAGGGGCTACAGATCATACAGCATTGCTCTACATGCACTGTACAGGATCACATTAAGCTCCTACGTGTCAGTCTGTCATCTCCCCTTCAAGGAATTCTACAGCTAAACCTTCTGCACAATGAAAAATCACATTTCTGGCAAAGAACGCAGCCTGCCGCTTTACAGCTCAGCTGAAAGCCAAACTCCTAGGAAAGTTATGTGCCCAAAAAAGTCTCCATTTTGCCTACTGACGTTCTAGTGTTTAAACCTGAAGCGAAAATAAACTTATGAGATAATGAATGCTATGTGTAGTACAGCTAAGGAATAGAACATTAGTAGAAAACAAAACAAAAAAAAAAAAAAAAAAAAAAAGAGTTGCCTATTTTCCAGGACAGGAAGAGATAAAAAAAACACCTTCAATTAGCTATGCAAAAGAGGTTCTCTGGCCTACTTGACCCACTAGGTCCTGTTTTCTAAAGCAGTTAAACAGCAAAAAACAGTTAGGCCCCATTCACACTAAAGCGTTTTGCCGCCATTTTGGCAAAACGCTCAAACGCTAGCGCTTTTTAAAGCGTTAGGGTAATAAAAGTATATGGGCCCGTTCTCATTCGGGCGATTTGCGCAAATCGCCGCACATCGCCCAAAACGGAAAACGGGTAGCCTG
The DNA here is from genome assembly GCF_040937935.1 of Hyperolius riggenbachi. Lineage (NCBI taxonomy): Eukaryota > Metazoa > Chordata > Amphibia > Anura > Hyperoliidae > Hyperolius > Hyperolius riggenbachi. The sequence goes on from NC_090646.1 coordinate 88,203,982, forward strand.
CACAATTTTTAGGCGATTTCCAGGCGATCACGTTTCAGTACTATAGAAGCGCTAAACGCGATCGCCAAAAAATCGCTGCACCGGTCAGTGATTTTTCAGCGTGATATCGCAAAAAAAAATCACTCCAGCAACAATTGCCGGCGTTTTGAAAACGCATGTGTGAACAGGGCCTACAACAGCTTGGAGTAGGGTTTTACTGCAGACAACTTCAAAGGGTCAATATTTCTGCTTTGTTTTATAGTTTAAAAGACAGATTGTGGTTTATAAACTGCAACTGTGACAGTATGATGCAATGTTATAAAAAAATTAAATAAAAAAAAAAAAGCTATATAACTGAAAAAAATACGAGACTTTTCTTTGGTACCAACGTTCTATTCATTATCCATACTACACATACAATTCATTATACCCTACTTTGTTTTTGCTTCAGGTTTGCTTTCAAGCTTCATGCCAACCAATCAGCTTCCAAGGGCTATTTAGCCATGCACTGATGAGGAGCAGAAAGTCTGAAACAGACTGTGTTGCATGTTGGATGGGTGTGGCTCTGTAAGATTGATAAGCTATAGGCTCACTATACACCAGCGGTTCTGGATGCAAGCCTGGCTTCAGGGGCATAAACAGATGATTTGCATATTGGAGAGTGATGCATCATGGGAAACCACAATAGCTCACTTAAAGCTGAATTATCCCAAATACCTTTGGTTTAAAGAAGGCAAAACTAGATTTTTAGTAAGAGGGCTTTTCAGACTCTTTTAGCCCTTCATAACTTTCCTAGTGGTTCTGACTCACCATAAGCTCTCTGGGTATCCTATCTAATAATATCCCTTTGTCCCTGTGTCGCGCTACTGTGCATGTGCAGGACAGATAGTCGTTGGGACAGGACTGGGCTAGGGAGCCGGGCGGACGGGTGTGCGTGCTGTGGACCTAGAGCCCGTTTTTAAACAGGCCTAGGTCAACTGTAAATTAACTAAGTGTTTGAAACTGAAAGTCAGAATGGGTGTTGAGACTAAAAGGGAAATTGTAGTCTGGTAAAAAAATAAAAATCTGTTCTGCTACTTTTTTTTGCCCATATAGTTATCCTACCTGCTTTTACCCCAAAGTAATGTCATCTGAGTTAAAAAAAAAAAAAAAAAAAAAAAAAAAAGTCCTTCCCAGATTACATTGTAGTAATGCTGGGAGTGGTCATTGAGTGCATATCTTCTATCCAGTTCATTCAAAAAGCTCTTCAGAGGGGAAAATAACCTTGTACTTCATTCATTCATGAAACTTGCACACAGAAGTTCTCTGCTGTGTTTGCTTTTAGCCTTATCTTCTGCAATTAGTAATCAAATAATCGGTTTGAGCAGAGGCGAAATTTTGACATTCCCTCTTTCACGTAAAAAGGACCGTGGGTTAAAAATGCGTATTTATCCAAGTATATAAAATGTTTGTTTTGTGCCTTTGCGACCCCTAGACAGTTAGTTGCAACTGCGTTGCAACAAAGGTTGTACTGTACTTCTGACTGAATTCACCTTATAGTTCAGCAACACCTGCAAGAAGTGGTCTGGGGAAGGTTTTAATTCAACCCAGTGCTTTTTAGAAGCAATAGAAAGCTTTGCACACTAAAAGTAAACTGGACCTTGAACTCCAAAATTAATTAAACAAATAAAGTATCACCATATTACCCTTGCTTATTAAGCATTAACAGTCTTTTCTGCCTCTGTAAAGGCTGTGTCATGGCTGTAATTTTAATTAACTTTCAGAAAGTGTTATACACCTTCTGTGGTTAATAATAAGCAATATCTTGGAAGAAGAATCCAGATTTTCTATTGCCTTAAAAAAAAAAGAAAAAGAAAACTAACGGATTAGTGTGGCTCCGCCCACCTCTCAGACTAAAGTCTTTTACATACGTGCAAAACAGTTGCTTGCAGGGATCGCAACTCGATACCTTCTGTAGACCGTTTGGTGCTATTAAAAGTTGGAGGAGGCATGACACACGGGGCGGAGTGGAAGGGGTAAGGAGGAGAGCAATGTTTTCATCCTGCACTCGGCCCAGACGACCCGGCACTTTGGATTAGGGATGATCAATGGGATGCAAATATTTCCAAGTTCATGCAGGATTATGTGACTTTGTATGTAAATGAAAATGGACCAATCAATTTAAATCGGGGTGGGACTTGATTGATCCATTTTCAAGCTGCATCCCTATTTGGATGTCTCAGACCGCTGTACACACAGAAGATCAGGGCTTGGAGTCGGAGAAATTTTGGGTACCTGGAGTTGGAGGTTTCATAAACTGAGAAGTCGGAGTCGGGAGTCAGATGATTTTTGTACCAAATCCAGAGCCCTGGTAAGCATTAGACCTAGGAGTCGGAGTCGAGGAGTCAGAACTATTATGGGTACCTGGAGTCGGAGTTGGTGATTTCATAAGCTGAGGAGTCGGTTGATTTTTGCACTGACTCCAAAGCCCTGCAGAAGATTCACGGCAGAGGCGGCCCTAACCATGCTCTTCAGCCGAGAACCAATCCAACAGCTGACTGGAGAGGGAGTTTGATGGATGCCAAAGACACTTTTGACTACTGTATTTGTATTTGTATTTTTTTTTTTTTTTTTTTTAGAAATTACAAATATTAATCCTATTCCTTGCCCAATCCAACAACACTTCGTTCAGTACTTTTTTTTTTTAACAGGAGAATCTGATTGGCTGGCCGGCTTACTATGGCTGCAGCTACTCTAGAAGCTCACTCTAGGTAGAATTCCGTAAAGAGGATACGAACAGCTTGCAATGAAATCAATAGGAAATATCACTAAAAGCTCACAGCAAAAACTCTACATATTGGAGCACACAGAGCATGCGTCAAAAAGGCACAACTTGCTAGAACAGGTTTTGGTTTAAAAAATAAAGAGTAAAGGATTGATTAAAAACTATACAGAAAATATTTATATACATATACACAGATAAAGAAGCGTCAGAGAACATGCAAACAGAGCGGTGTCATATTTACAGAGAAACGGTAAAATTACACATAGTAATAATAATAATATAATGCTCTAATATTAAAATTCAAGTTACGATTCTCGCCATTCCATCACTTCTGTAAACTTAAAAATGGCAAATACCAAGCGGAGTTTTAAAAAAATACATATATCAATATATACACAGTCACTTCACATTTTTTGTTCAAGTGTCAAAATAAACCACGTGAAGGCAGAGTTGTCACTAGGGGTGGTGTCACCCTGTGCGGAAACTCATGGCGTCACCCCCCCCCCCCCTCTTACCCCATGAGCCTCCAACCTCACCAGGTAGTAACGTTGCTTGTTATAGGGCAGTGATCTGCAAACTTGGCTCTCCAGCTGTTAAGGAACTACAAGTTCCACAATGCATTGCGGGAGTCTGACAGCCACAGTCATGATTCATAAAGTCAAATGCATTGTGGGACTTGTAGTTCCTTAACAGCTGGGGAGCCAAGTTTGAGGATCACTGTTATAGGGGTATGTTATGATGAAAACCATGTGGCCCTGGTGCCCTCAGAATTCCATTATCAGCTCATCACAGAGCTGCCAGAAGTGAGAAGTACATTAGGCACTAGCCCGGTCTATATTTACATAGCCGACTCCCCTCTCCCTTAACCTGGAGCTTAGTGACACCCCCTCTGCTGGTGACACCGGGTGCGATCCGCACCCCCCCTAGTGACGCCACTGCGTGATTTCACAAAGGATGCAACGTCTGCATCAAATCAGAACGGTTTTGAATCCAAAAAGATCACTTTCAAATGGAAGGGGGAAGTAAGATAAAAAACAGCCATCTTTGGGAGGGGCAGGGTTGTAGAGAGATTTGATAGATGCTGTTCTCATTTTAACATCAGTATCCCACGCCTATATATTTGTAGATGAGAAATCTATCATGTCATTTTGGATCATGACTAACCAATCAGTTTACGCTTTCAGGGGGCAAAGATCCGGCCCCTTTTCCTCTCAGGGGGGTTGTTCAGGATGATCATGTGCCTTTCATGAGCGAGATAGAAGCTAGCAAGTTTGTGTGACAGCACAGTCTGTTGTCATGTTTGCTTTAAGGTGAAGCTAAGCGGGTGCAGAAGAGTTTTTATAAATCCTTCACATTCTCTGTGAATTGCCCTCATAGTGAGGATTATTAAAATGATGAGATCAGATATTTATTTGGGTCAGACATTCAGTATCACAACAATGAAAACCGCCCTGACCCTCCAGGCAGTGACCATGCTCTTCCGCTGAGCTGCAGAAGAGGTTACAGTGTGTGAGGGGGGAGTGTGACCCACAATACTGGCAGGACAGAATTACAAATGCATGGCGTTTTAAAGACTGTTTACATGTATCTATTTAGATGATTGCAGTTCAGGATTAAAGAAATGAGAAATGTATTTTACTTTTAGGGAGAGAACAATACACTCACTTATCCCTTAAAGGAAACATGAGGTGAAAATAAACGGATGAGAAACAATTGTATCTATTCCTCTTTTTTTTTTTTCCTCCAACTCTTTCAAGGCAGAGGGGGGAAAAAAAGGGGCACAACATAGTACACATGTGTATCTCATCAGGCCACCTCATGTATCCTCAGTGTTCCCCAACCCTGTCCTCAAGGCCCACCAACAGTGCGTTTTGTGGAAATCCACAGAGGTAGTTAATCAGCTCTGCTGAGACACTAATTACCTCACCTGTGTATGTTTGTGGTTTTCTGCGAAACATGTACTGTTAGCGGGCCTTGAGGACAGGGTTGGGGAACACTGCTTTAAGGTACCCGGTCCTGCTCTGGTGTAATCCACAGCTCTGTTCTCCCCTGAAGGTAACTCTTTGCAGTAACAGCTGTGAAGAAGCTTTAAAACTCCTCCAAGATGGCCTCCATACCACTTCCCTTCTGGTAATGGGAACTAGGGGACAGTAAAGGATGTTGCTTTGACTGACAGGCACAATGTCTGGAAGTGGTGTGAGGGACGTCCATGGAAGAGATCTGGCACGGCTATATGATAGGATATCGGCCAGCGTCTCATTCACCACAATGCTGGGGGGTAAAGAGGGCTTTGGAAAATATATTCTTCCCTCCCTAACGGTTTTTTGCCCACAAATTATCTTTAACGGTAACCTTTGTACAACTGTTAATGAATGAAGAGGGACTATCCTAAAATGTGCCCGCCCCTTACATCTTCACTATCACTGCTCTTATTGGATAACGGTCATAACTGTGATGTCCACTAATCTCATCACAAACATCACATGACTAGAAATCGTGATACTGGTAAATAGGAGTGGTTCAGTGAGGGAGGAAGGAAGGGGTGGGTGCACTTTAAACTCCGCCCAAAGTCTCACTTCATAAGTAGCTGGACGCAGGTTCACTTTAAACACTTAAGGCCAGTACCTGTAATAAACAAAGTAGAGCTGATGGGAGCAGAGGAATACCTTACACATGTTACCCACCCCCCCTACACACACACAAAATAGGAAAGACCGGGTAACCCCTTCCCTTTTGTTCATTTCAAGCTGTAAACAGTTTTGGCACTTTATTTGTAAACATTTTCTGCAGCATCTTGGCACTGTGCAGTGTTAGGATACGGACAATGGGGTGATATATACATGTTACGGGGTCTGTTTATAAAACACCTGGAGATATGGAAAAATCTGAACTCATTGGAAGACGACTGCAACATTCACCTCAAAATTTAAAAAACCACCAGCCAGCACACATAAAATGATTGTAGAGTACTCCCACCAAGGGCTATGGCTAATAAAACTTATCTTTGTGTAGAATTAAGAGATACTTTGATTCAATGCATCCTGGAGTACTCCTTTAAGAATGGTCTGCATCACTAAGTTGGAAATCCCCCACTGCCCCTGAAAAAGGGTGCAATGAATAGCAGATAGTAGAATATCAGTAAAATGACCAATAGATTACTACTTAATTCATGAGTAAAATATCGGAAATACTTAGATATTTTACTATGACCTGACCTAATCCTACCCTCTCACAGAACCCTCCCTCTACTGATGCCTAACAATAAGACCACCCCCCCCCCCCTGGTGGTGCCTAACCTTAAAACTCCCCAACCTCCCCTGGTGGTGCCAACCTTAAAAAGTACCCGAGACGAGAAGCGTAAGGAGCGTCTTAGGTACCATATTTACCTGGGGCTTCTTGTCTCAGATTCCCTTTAACACCTCCCCCACCCCCCATGGAGCCTAATGTTAACCCCCTTCCCCCTGTATCCGGTTTAAATGGGAACCTCGTAAAAAAGCAAAGTATTTTTTCGGGCACCTTTTTCAACACACGTGTCTCCCACCCTTTTTGGACTGCTGCCACAAAGCAAGAGATGAAGGCTGAAGCGGTCACAAAACTGAGCTTTCAGATACAAAACTGAGATATTTGGAAGGTTCCTATTTCAAGAAAATCGGCAGTAATGGGAAGGGTTAGGTGTTGCCCGAAAAGTTTTAACAGTTTAGGCGGTAAGGGAGACTGAGAATGCTTCTCAATGCAAAAGCCAGCAAATAGAAATGAAGATGATCCGTTGAATGTTAAGTATCAGTGCTGAGTCTGAACTTCTGAAAAAAATTCACGGCCAGTAAACGTTACAAGTGACCAATCAAAAGGTTTGCTGTTCTTGGAAAAAGTGAATTTGCTGGCTAAAAAGGGTGGAGAAATGATCTCACAAACAGCGGGTATTTTTCCCATGGTGAACTGTTGGGCAAGTTAACAGAGAATGTTGACCAAACTCTTAGCCTTTTATAAACAGACCCCATACTAAACAAAAGTATGTGCAAGTCTGCAAAATGTAAAAATAAAAAAAATAAAAGTGCAAACTTCAGGAAATGGAAATATACATATATACAAAACTGAGGTGAGCAACTTGTAAGATTAAAACCATAATATTAAAATCCAGAAATACCTGATCTCTGACATCCAGAGCTATCCTGGCTGCCCGTGCAGGAAGGAGGAGGGGAGAAATTGGCTTCGGACAGCCTGCTGATGTCGCGTGGCGGGGTGGGCGGTAGCGGGAGTAAAGTGCTATTGGGGCTGCTAATGTCACCTTCAGCCACCAGGGTGAGATCCGCTATGTTGTCATCTTGAACAGTCTGAATATTCCCAGCCGACAAGTCTTTGAAATGCCGCTCACGACTGGGGCCGTGCCGGTCCTGAGGGTGTGGAATTGGGGATAGTGGAGGGTTGAATGGAACAAATGCCTTCCTTCCAGCAGGTGGCACCATCTCACTTTTGTCCTTTTTATCCAGTCCACTGAAATTAAGAGACCTGTCTGCACTGGTGGAGTCTAACTTGGTGCCCAGCAAGCCCCGAGAAGCACCGTTTGTGCCTTTGTCCAGACTGGTGCTCTTCTCCATCCTTTTTCGTCCCGAGTATCCAGCTGCTGAGGTGGAAGAGTCAACGGAAGGAGACAATCGAAGGAAGTCAGGAAGGACCAGGTCCTCTTTCCGTAGGAGGCCACGCTGATCTTCTGCACGGTTGTTCTGCGCTTTAGAAATCATCTCAAAAAAGGCTGCATTGGAAAATAAAGAATTTCAGTGATGTCTGAAATAAATTACTTTCAAAGTCCGAACCTTCAGATCTGCTCTCTTCATTGAAAGGATTAAAGCCATCTCCCTAAACAATTCTAAAATAATATCTAACATCTTAGTAATGAATGCTGAAATGTTACCATTGAAACTAGTCTTTTACTGCTAAAATTCCTATTGCAATATTACGACCACAACCAGAGACTGCTAGATTAAAGGACAACTGAAGCTAGAGGGATGTGGAGAATGCTATATTTATTCCCTTTTAAGCAATACTAGTTGCCTGCCTAGCCTGCTGTTCATCTGCCTCTAATACTTTTAGCCATAGCCCCTGAACAAGCATGGAGCAGATCAGGTGTTTCTGACACTGTCGGATCTGACCAGATTAGCTGCATGCTAGTTTCTGGTGTTGTTCAGATACTACTAGGGCAATTATATATATATATATATATATATATATATATATATATATATATATATATATATATATATATATATATATATATATATATATATATATATATATAAAATCAGCAGGGCTGCTAGGCAACTGGTATTGTTTAAAAGGAAATAAATATGGCAGCCTCCTCCACATCCCTCTCACTTTTCAGTTGTGCTTTAACTGGTCCAGACCGACTTCTGGCAGCTTTACACTCAAGCTAAAAGCTTCTCTGCAAACAAGAAGGGAAGCATTCAGTATCAGGTCCGGCATCACATTTTGACCCCTGCAGGGGGGTACGGAAGCGTCACGGTTTCCCGAAATGACAAAATGAGATGATGGAAAGGACGGGATCGAGCAAGACGTTTGCATGACAGTAAAAGCCGGAACCGAATGCTGTCCATTAATTTGAATGGGCATCACTTAAAGGATACACCAGAGGAGTATAAAAATCCACTTACATGGGGCTTCCTCCAGCCCCTGGCAGCTGTCCTGTGCCCTTGCCGCAGCTCCGCTCCCAGCCAGTGTCCCCTCCGGTACCAGAGGCCTACTTGCGTTCCAGCACGCGGCTCACTTAGTCACGCTGACGTCATCCTGGCTGTACTACACAGGCACAGTAGCTCTGCGCATTACAGTCCTGATGACGTCAGTGCGACTCAGTGACCCGCACGGTGGAGCGCAGAAGAAGCCAACCCGTCGAGGTCTGCATCTCCCCCGGGGGGGGGGGGCGGACCGGGAGCCACTGAAGCTGCGGTGAGGGCACAGGACGGCTGCCAGGGGCTGGAGGAAGCCCCAGATAAGTGGGTTTTTTATGTTTATACTCTTCCGAACTTCCCTTTAAGTGGCAAGCGCCAGGCCTGTCGTTTAGTGTTGCTTGAACTACTGTGTGAACCAGCCATAAACGATTTATTTCAGATTCTTTGGGTGGGGCTGGTGATTCCGCTTGAATTGCATCACTCTGTTGTTCACACTAAAATAGAGCAGGCACAGACTTAAAAACTCTGACAAGATTGTAGCCTGCAATACTGACAAGTCTGTGGTATAGGAAAAAACAAGCAGCATAATTGCTTACCTTCTGCTTCATCCAGATTAATTTTATGCTGCTTCTTTCTTCCCACTCTCATCACCGCTTCATCCTTTTTCGGCAGTCGAGCATCTCTCGATCCTTTCCCATATTCCCCCTTTAGTCTGATGGAGGCGGATTTCATAAGAGGCCGGTCTTCTACCTAGATCATCACAAACAGGAAATTTGTTTACGCCAATCAAGCACACAGCAAATCTCATGAATTCCACCGCTGAGGGATGCAAAGAAACCAGCAACACCACTGTGTACAGTAAGGAAGCTCACAGTAAGCGGATTTGTACAGGTTACTTAATGACTACTACAGGCGGGATAATGACTTCAAGTCTGGATCAGTCACATGTAAAGCAAACAGCAGAGATCTGTCAACGGCAGAGTCCTGATGTCCTCATCAAGACCCGGGCAAATTAATATTTTTGTATTATTTTTTTTTAGTTCTCCCATGATACGGAGGCAAGAAGATGTGAAAAGGATTCTAAAAACACATTCATTCAAAAAGGGCAGCGGAAAACTGCTCACCCAGCTATAGCAAATTTACAGGCGGCGTTAATTACGATTTCCCCTTCAGGCTCCCATGGAACTGGGAAAGTTGCAATTCAGCTGACAGCTATTGCACATTATTTTTTTAATTTGGGCTCCGTCTTTTGCCGGCACCTAAATTACTTTGAGCATTGCCATAGCCATAAACCTATGACGGCACCCAAATGCCTGGTACCCTTTTTGCTAGATTTGTTTACAAACTATGGATGCTCTATGGGCTTTCTGCGGGACGCCTGGCAGCGGCTCGTGTACCTGATGCTAAATGCTTTTCTGCTACCGAGCAGGAAAGCATCCCGCATTGATTTCTGCCATTCTGTCACGCTTTAAACCCTATAGAACACATGGAAACGCCAAACGCAGCATGCAACATGTAGTGCCCTAGACAAGCTGACAGGGTCTACTGCTGCATTTACACGGACGCCAAAAGCCGTCACCGTTGTTTAACTAGTCAATGCCAGCCCATCGGCGGCGTAAAACTGACACGCCTTAAAAACTGCTTCCATTGTTTAGATTGGAACGGCGGTAGATCTCCTTCAAACGACACTTTCGTCGGACGCCAAAAACGCTGAGACTGCACAATCTATTAGCCCATACATGGTGAGACACCCACACTATGCAACGCCAAAAAATGAGGGAGGAGAGGTGACCAGGATGAAGCAAGTCACATCTGTTTGTATGCGGTCATTGTGGAAAGTTATTAGAACTGACAGCCCATGTTAATCAATCAGCTCATTCACATCATAGTTTTTCTTTTTGCGTTAAAAAACAAAAAAAACAATAAGATAGCTTATTCTTATGGACACCGTGTGTTCTTATATTGAATATGACGCAATGTATTCAGCACTGACATCTTCTAAAGCGCTTTAAAAATAAGGCAGCTTACACAACACTGTTATGCTAATTATAGTAAAACCACATCTATGACATTTCCCATCATACAACTACTGTGTGCCGGCCACACCTCATGCCCTGGAATAGCCCAGTCTTGTGTGTTGCCCTACAGCTGCGGCGCCCCTCAGTGGTCCTCACAGCAGAGCGCATCAGATAATAAAAGCTTCCAGGCAACAGCAATGCATGAATGTCATTTCTCACAGCTATCTCAGCCCCTCCCACTCAATCCCCACCCCACAGACAAGAGGCGCGCAGCAATTACCGTGGATGAATGGTTCCTGAAATTGGCTATGGCAGGATTGGACTTCATCACGGGAGTCTTGGCTTTGTCTGCAAATATAAATCAAGCAATCAGCTAAAACCACATTTAAAATACTTCCACAATGAAATAAAGCCCAGCTGATGGCACGGATCTGAATATACCTTCGGACAGATTATTAATCAAAGTGTCCCAAGTGTATCTTTTTGTGTAATTGAGGCTTCTTTAGCTTAAAACAACTTGAAGGCGCAGAAGCCGGATTCCAGGAAACGCTTTTATTTTAGTGTGTTAAGGGGTCAGAACCGCTTTTTATTGCTGCCCTGTGTTCCCCATCAGTGAAAGTTATGGTGGCCAGACTTGGCGGCTGATTGACCATCCGATTCAATCATTATTATTGAATCGGATGAAAATCGGTGCCGCCAAGTACGCGCCCGATCGAAGATGCGACCAGTTTCTGGGTGAGCATATTGATCAGACTTGCTGCAAGGTGTCGGGTCGTGCTGGTCGATTGGGTGCATGACAGTAACAGCGAGCAATATCAGGGAAAATGACAAAACCCGACGCTGCTCCCCTATACCTTACCTGTTGGCTCCGTCCAGATACATGCGCCCCACATGGTTGCCAGAGTAACGTGGGCGTGTGACGTCACACACGCAACCACGTGGGCATTTATATGGACGGAGACCGAAGCAGCGGGGGCGGACACGGACAGGTTAAGTTTAGCGCAGCGGGTGGGCACGTTTGATATTAGGGGGGACAGCATCAGGCCTGCGGATGTAGAGTTACAAGGCCAATGCCTGGGAATCGGTCTGCGGTGTATCGGCAGCCGACATATCTCTCTCTAATCCGATTCGACCAGAGAGAGATTTGTCTCTTGGTCGAATCTACCCATCATCGTTAGATATATGGCTACCTTTAGAATCCACACAGACATTCTTCATTGGATAGCGAGTCCTTTTTTAATGATGCACCTCAGTTTTGTACCCCCGCAGACAAGCCTGCAGAGTGCAGAGGTATCAGCAGAGGTTGAGAGGTGGATAAGGAGCGTCTCTTACCTTTAGCTTTGGAGCCTTCCTTTTCTTCCAGTACAACTCTCTGGCCATCTAATGTGGAGATAGGGACACCCAGGTCCAGAGGCTCCTGTTCTCCACTCTGCAGAGACACAGCAAACTACAGTTTCACCTTTCCATTACTGATCTTATTATTCTTATGAAAAATCCAAACACGCAAGCACGGATAGAATACCTAATAGCAAACCTGTCAGAATCTGCTGGACCTATAAATTGAACCTGAACCAAGTAAAATTATTTAAAATAGACACATGATGTACCTGTAAACAAATATTACATACTTACCCTGCTGTCATTTCCTCTCAGAAGCTTACCATTTCCTTCTAACAGTTCCTTCCAGTTCTGACTAGATCTAGTCGTCAGACTTGTCTCTCCAGAAGCTTAATGTTTTAGGGCACTTTTTTTTTTACTATATCAGTTGCTGTCATTAATAACTGAAAATACAACTGATGTGCAAGGTAAGGTCCATGTTTCCCTATGGCTTAAGCGTTATTACAGGTTAATGGAGTACTGATCTGGAAGCTGTTACGTGGGAAATGGAAAACAGAGAATTCCGTCAATCACAGTGGACAAACGGGACACGGAAGGGGAGAAAGAGATTTATGAGCAGACTACTCAGGAGAGAACTATGACGTCTGTATGTTTATTTTGACTTTTGAATTCAGGTTCGCTTAACCCCGAGGGGATAGACCTATGGAAGCTGCCATATTTATTTCCTTTTAAAAAATACCAGTTGCCTGGCAGTGCTGCTGATATTTCTGGTCTGTAGGGTCTAAATCACCTGAAACAAGCATTCAGCTAATCCAGCCAGAGCACCGTGGAGCTGCCAGCCATACTATACTATCTCAGAAAAAAACCCACATATATACAGTACAGACTAAAAGTTTGGACACACCTTCTCATTCAAAGAGTTTTCTTTATTTTCATGACTATGAACATTGTAGATTCACACTGAAGGCATCCAAACTATGAATTAACACATGTGGAAGTATAGCACATAACCAAAAAGTGTGAAACAATTGAAAATATGTCATATTCTAGGTTCTTCAAAGTAGCCACTTTTTGCTTTGATTACTGCTTTGCACACTCTTGATGAGCTTCAAGAGGTAGTCACCTGAAATGTTTTTCACGCCACAGGTGTGCCCTGCCAGGTTTAATAAGTGGGATTTCTTGCCTTATAAATGGGGTTGGGACCATCAGTTGTGTTGTGGAGAAGTCAGGTGGATACACAGCTGATAGTCCTACTAAATAGACTGTTAGAATTTGTATTATGGCAAGAAAAAAGCAGCTAAGTAAAGAAAAACGAGTGGCCATCATTACTTTAAGAAATGAAGGTCAGTCAGTCTGAAAAATTGGGAAAACTTTGAAAGTGTCCCCAAGTGCAGTCTGAAAAACCATCAAACGCTACAAAGAAGCTGGCTCACATGCCCGTCCCAGGAAAGGAAGACCAAGAGTAACCTCTGCTGCGGAGGATAAGTTCATCCGAGTCACCAGCCTCAGAAATCGCAGGTTAACAGCAGCTCAGATTAGAGACCAGGTCAATGCCACACAGAGTTCTAGCAGCAGACACATCTCTAGAACAACTGTTAAGAGGAGACTGTGTGAATCAGGCCTTCATGGTAGAATATCTGCTAGGAAACCACTGCTAAGGACAGGCAACAAGCAGAAGAGACTTGTTTGGGCTAAAGAACACAAGGAATGGACATTAGACCAGTGGAAATCTGTGCTTTGGTCTGATGACTCCAAATTTGAGATCTTTGGTTCCAACCACTGTGTCTTTGTGCGACGCAGAAAAGGTGAACGGATGGACTCTACATGCCTGGTTCCCACCGTGAAGCATGGAGGAGGTGTGATGGTATGGGGGTGCTTTGCTGGTGACACGGTTGGGGATTTATTCGCAATTGAAGGCATACTGAACCAGCATGGCTACCACAGCATCTTGCAGCGGCATGCTATTCCATCCGGTTTGCATTTATTTTTCAACAGGACAATGACCCCAAACACACCTCCAGGCTGTGTAAGGGCTATTTGACCAGGAAGGAGAGTGATGGGGCGCTGCGCCAGATGACCTGGCCTCCACAGTCACCAGACCTGAACCCAATCGAGATGGTTTTGGTTCAGCTGGACCACAGAGTGAAGGCAAAAGGGTCAACAAGTGCTAAGCATCTCTGGGAACTCCTTCAAGACTGTTGGAAGTCCGTTTCAGGTGACTACCTCTTGAAGCTCATCAAGAGAATGCCAAGAGTGTCCAAAGCAGTAATCAAAGCAAAAGGTGGCTACTTTGAAGAACCTAGAATATTACATAGTTTCAGTTGTTTCACACTTTTTGGTTATGTACTATACTTCCACATGTGTTAATTCATAGTTTGGATGCCTTCAGTGTGAATCTACAATGTTCATAGTCATGAAAATAAAGAAAACTATTTGAATGAGAAGGTGTATCCAAACTTTTGGTCTGTAATATATATAAAAAAAATAGAAAATCCTTCTTAGCATTTCACACTTTAAGTGTGGCTATTTTGAAGCCAATCCTGATGTAATTTCCTCCCTTACTCTCCTGTCTGATTTGCCCACCCTTCACTATAGAAAGTGCATTGTCTCAGCATGAAAAATATTGGCCAAACAGAGAGGAACAGAGGTGTGGGAGGGGAAAAAAGGAGGGAAAGGGGTTTCAGCCAATCGGGCTGCATTAGTTAAGTCTAAGGGGAAGTAGAAAAGCAAAAAAGGACAACCCAGCATGCCCTGCAACTTTCTTTTTGTGTAACAAATCTGCATTATTTACAAGGAATACGTCAGCCATCATATCACTCTCACCTTGGGTTCACTTGAAGCTTAGATACATAGCCAAGTATAGGGGAGGCTCTGGATATTATAGAGACTTCCCGGTCCTCCAATTTAAGTTATTCGACCTGCTAGGTTGAAAACCTCATCTGCTTTCCTCGTACTTCCTAAGACGAGGTAATCCATACAGCGCACATGTGTCTGAGCCTGTCTTCGGAAGCACTTGGAAGTGCAAGTACATTCAAAGGCTGCCCAAGGAGCACCGAAGACACAGCAGGTCACATGACTTCAATGGGGGACGTCGCAGGAATGACGGGACAGACAGAGGAAAGGGTCTACGGTATCCAGAGCCTTCCCTCTACTTAGTAGTGGCTGGAAAGTGTACTGGTTAAGGGCACCGCCTTTGACATGGGAGACCAGGGTTTGAATCCTGGCTAGGGTCTGTACTAATACCTATTCAGTAAGGAGTTCAAGGCAAGACTCCCTAACACTTGAGAGCGTCCCAGTGGCTACAGCTCTTCAGCGCTTTGAGTCAGACAGGAGAAAAGCGCTATACGAATGTTCGGATTATTATTACGTAGGTAGGTATCTAACCTGACGCAGATTAATTTTAAATAACTATGTTGTCCCTGAAATAAACTTTTCTCTGCCTTATCTTATTAAAATAAGTTTTGTACTTTATCGATGACATTTAGCATATCAGTGTTTTGTTACAAAGTAACTCACCAGCCTGGCAACCATTTCCCCAAGGTTCAGTCCGTACTTGGCTACAACAGGACGCAAGACTTCAGTAACAGGTTTTGTAGGTTTGGCTTTCAATCCCACCGATCTGTTGATTGGAACAAGATCCAAGCTAAAAGAGAAAGCATATACATTAACAATGTCTGCGGTTACATTTCCAAATGAAGTACCAAAAAACTTATTTCAATATAAAAAACGAACATTCACAGACCGCTTTTTCTTAGTGAACTCATGCTGCCTGCTCACTCTCAGTCAGCTTGAGCCACTCCCCTTTAGTCACATGGACATGCAGGGAAAAAGTGATTGCTTCATCAGCTGAAACCACGCCTCCCCGCTAACAGCCAATCATGACCGTTGGTCTTGTGCAGAGAGGTGTGGCTTCACACTGTCAGTTGTTGCTGATATGCATGGTGGGAGCTCCAAGTAGTATCAGAAACAAGAGTACGTATTGCAGTGGTGTTGCTTGAGTTGGGTGCCAGGTGGCGCCGCTAGTAGCAAAATATTAGTAATTTACATTACCAATATATTTCTGTGCAGTAGCCAGCAAGCATTGTTACTTGAACCCTCCCCTCCTAGAGACCCCCCCCCTCCCCTGGCTTAACCTAATCTCCCCTCCTAGGTCCTAAAATGACCCCCCCCAAAGGTGGTCATACAACTAGCGATTTGGCTTTACGATCGACCGTTCGAGTCGATCATTTTATAGAATCGAGAGAGAATCGAGTGTGTTCCAGAATTCCCAATCGATGAAAAGTGGCTGATATCATGTTGAATCGGCCAGCTTAGTTGATCGAGCAGGATGCAAGATATCGGTTGCTCGCGCAGGAATCGTTCACATGTTATTCCATTGACTCTTCATTAATTTCTGTATTCAGAGCATGGAGGCACAACAACTGTCAGATCGACTAGTGAAGGGGAATTGCGTAGGTTATTGATTGAAGTGTGTGTGGGCCATTAGCCGATCGACTTTTGATCAACCATACTGAAGTCCCAATAAAGGCGACAATCGGAATCACTAGATGTATGGCCATCTTAAAGTAAACCTGAGATGAAAGCTATCTCAGATACCATACTTATCTGGGGCTTTCCTCTTGAGGCCCCTCGCCATGTTCCCGGGTGCCTCCTGTCACCTGCAATAGTGCCCGAAAGCCTGGCTGAGTCGCGCTTCGTCACCTCAGGTTCGGATGAGCTTAAGTGCCTAAAACGGACCACCTGCCAAAATCTAACTCCAAGTGTCTAAACCGGGGGAAAAAAACCCCCACTAGTTGGTAGCTGATCATCTACAACCATTAATTCTTATGTAGTAGCTGATCAGCTGCCAGCCGCATCGGCCGCCCAATTACCGCTAGTTAAAGGGATACTTAAGTCAAACAAAAAAAATTAGTTTTACTCACCTAGAGCTTCCAATAGCCCGCTGCAGCTGTCCGGTGCCCTCACCATCTCCCTCCGATCCTCCTGGCCCCGCCAGCAGCCACTTCCTGTTTCGGTGACAGGAGCTGACAGGCTGGGGACGCGAGTGATTCTTTACGTTCCTGGCCACAATAACGCCATCTATGCTGCTATAGCATATATCATATACCATATAGCAGCATAGAGGGTGCTAATGTGTCTGGAAACGCGAATAATCACTCGCGTCCCCAGCCTGTCAGCTCCTGTCACCGAATCAGGAAGTGGCTGCTGGCGGGGCCAGGAGGATCGGAGGGAGACGGCGAGGGCACCGGACAGCTGCAGGGGGCTATTGGAAGCCCTAGGTGAGTAAAACTCATTTTTTTTGTTTGACTTTAGTGTCCCTTTAACACAGGCTAATATTAGACGCCTACCGATTCCCGTGCCCAAATGACCTGATCAACAGAAACAATGAGTACTGCCAATATACTGTACTTTACAATATACTGCTCTGTCATTGGACCAGAGATCTTTTTTAACATGCTGTCCTATATCATGGTTATGTACAGGTCTTTGTAGACAGGTACACTTGATAGCCTTCGCGGCATTTCAAGCGAGTTCTTACTATTCAGTCTAAACTGCTTTAGCTGCACAATTCCACCCAGAAGCAAATGAGAGCAGATGTGAAATGATCCACAGCGATAATAATCCCACAGAGGTTGTTAGGCTGGTAGACTGCGGAGCGTGGAGACGGCGATGAAATACATTTATTATATAGTCCGGAAAGCAGGCTTTCCTGCCAGGAGGGCTCGCAGTGGAAAACCCTATCGGCTGCCCAAAATGTTACATTTGGTAGATTCATTTTGTGACTCGTACCGAAATAACGTCCGTTTTTCTATTCTTAGGTCCCGCGACTCCAGAATGCTGCTGTCTTGGCTGAGAACGAGCGGCTGCGTTACATGCGGAGAGAGAATAAACACAGGCACACAATAAATGACACGCTGGAGAAAAGAAGCACATTCTACATGTAAATGCTGCTCACAAGCTTTCCTAAAGTGGACCTGAACTCTTGCACAGGACAGAAGGAAAACATAGAGAAATTCACCCTGTATGTTCTCAGAGAGTTTAGCCTGTCTAATTCCCTCTTTATCTGAGACTAATCACCAGTGTCATTTGATCTCTTAGCTGTGTCAACTCAGGAATCTTAGCTTCCTCAGCAGATCAGCTAATTTGTAAACACAGGATGTTAACCCTATGTCTGCTTCCATAAAAGCAGGAAGTAGACACACTGCAGATTTAGTGCAAGATTTGTATCAGCTTTAACAAAGCAATGTATTTCTTTAAAAGGTTATTATGCTGTTGCTTATCTGAGTTCAGGTCTGCTTTAAACGAAACTTCACAAGAAAGAACATGGAGGCTGCCATTGCTGTCATCTCAACATGAAAACCATATTTTATAGGAAAAAAAATATCAAAATAATCTCCGTTCAGGTGTAGACAAGTGGTAAACAGACGTTAGAGGGCGGCCATGTCGCTGACCATCCAAATGAATGGACAGGGGTCAAAACATGATGTGACAACCGAATGATCGAAAGCATTGCCAAAAGGCAGCTAAACGTCTTTTTTTGCTTGCTCGCAGAAACAGACTACGGCCCTCACCCATGTGATCACTGATTAACCCTTCCCTGTGATGCAGTCTTCTCACCACCTAGACGGGAAGGCTGATGAGTAGAGACGGTAATAGTTGGGAGAACTCATGGAGAAGTATGTGATCAGTTCAATCAGCTGATAGATTTGTAAGGCTCTGATTTGCTGGTCATGATCACATGGTAAACCAGGAAGTCCTCACAGCAAATCAGAACCTTACAAATCTATCAGTTGATCAAACTGATCGCATGCTTCTCCGTGAGTTCTCCAAAGCAGCACCCTCCCTACTGATGAGTGACCATGTGCGAGTCAGCAAGCTAGGCTCTAGACTCAACAACTCAGAAGTTGCAAGCATTTCATATGCCTGGATAAGACATGAGAAATTATTTTCAGGGTAAGAAATGACCACCACAGTGTATCGCCATGGTACCATCTATCATTCAGCGTCAGCAGTCTTCCACAAGGCCTGTGCAGGATCTACCTACATAAAGCTGCACAGGTGTCAAAACCTGGGGACGACCACTGACACAGCAGGACTCCAAACACATTCCAAAGCCAAAACACAAAGCTCAGAGCGCTTATTCACTTAATACAGAAACACTTCTCACCTTGTTTCCTCCCACTAAAAACAAATCCACGGCAGCGATGTTAAAGCCGTGTTTCTCGCAAAGGCCGCTGAGGATTTCCTTGATGGAGAAGCCGTTCTTTACGACGACAGCGCATGATGATCCGTCAGGCAGAGCGATGTAGCAGTGCTTAGGGGATTTCTCAGAAGATGACACTCTGGATGACTCAAACTAAGAAGGAGACAGAAAGGTGACATGTAAGGAGAGAACGAACAGCAGATCCCAGGATAACAACACTGCTCATATACAGCTTCCTGTGAGGGATGCAGGCCTGCTCTGAGAAGGTGAAAGCTGCCAGTGAAGTAACATGGGGTAATTCTTCATGTGACATGACGAAACCGGTAGGGCGGATCTTGGGTACACACGCTGAGTCTGTGAAGGAGACGCTGAGACCCTATCCAGACAAGGAGATGGTGATATGCAATGCGTTTTATCTTGTTTTTAAATGTACGAGCATTACTGATTTTTAATCTCAGTATTAAAAAGTGGTTTACACATGATTGGTTCTTTTTGAGTTTGCCTGCAGACTACATCTTTGTGGAAAGCCCAAGTGGCAGACATAGGCTATTGGACTAAAGCGGTTTGCGGTGAGCAGGGGCATATGGGGGGGGATTGCCTCAGCCCACAGGTGGTGAACCCCTTACATGTATGCACTCCCTGTCTGTGATGAGTTTGCCTGTGTGATAGTGTTTAGTTAAAACAGGTTACACTATATGCTGTTTCTTAGACCTATTGTTGAAGGTGTTGTCTCCCCGCGCCATCCTGGAGACAGGAATTGAGGACAACGGAGGGGTGATCGCAACTGCTATAAAAAACATTGGATTGTGTACGGACTGGTAATCTAGGAGCAGCGTGATCCATTGGTATAAGAATTGGTATTACTGCATATACTGGGACATATATAAGGGACTAAGCGCAGCACTATTAACAGAAAACAATTTGAAGCAATACCAGTTGCCTGGCAGTCCTGCTGATCCTCTGCCTCTAATACTTTTAGCCATAGACCCTAGAAAAGCATGCTGTAGATCAGCGGCTTCTGACATTATTGTCAGATCTGATAAGATAAGCTGCATGCTTGTTTCTTGTGTGATTCAGACACTACTGCAGCCAAATAGGTCAGCAGGGCTGCCAGGCAAATAGTATTGTTGAAATGGAAATAAATATGGCAGCCTCCATATTATTCTCACTTCAGTTGTCCTTTAACGATTAGCTAAAACATGGTAGAAAAAAATTAAACAACCACTGAATAAACCATCTGGCAACAAAATGAACACACCTAAACCAACAGAACACTTTATTTCCCACTTTAAAGCATAATAATTTGCGGTGTTTGTCATGACACCATATGGGACAAAAAGGTCATCTTCCCCAATAACAGGACAAGGACAGAGAAGCCCACAGAGGGAAACGCTCTCCCCAGATGGATATCACAATCCAAGTAATAGGGCCACTTTTAATGCTTTCTCCAAATTAAAACAACCAGATTGAGTGCAAAGTTGATTATAAGAGGTCCCAAGAATCCATTAGGAAATGTCATTTATCTGAGCTTGCACAATGGCAGCAGCATGCTTTTATCCACAGGTCTCTGTGTCAAGCTGCCCCGATAACCATTCTGCCTTGTAAAACAATTACAGCACGAATGTGATCCTTACCTCCAGCGCATTGCCATTACTGCCACAATGAATCATCTCCAGACTTGCTGAAGAGGACACAGAGCCCTGAGACTCTCGCCTCCTGCCGGGACCTCCATTGATAACAGAGGAGTCTGCCAGGAAAGATGGAGAAGAAGAATAGTCAGCTGAGAATTCTGCACCTGGCCAGTGTAACAGAGGAGACTGAACTGAACTTTGCCAACAGCACAGAGCCACAACTTAAAGTGGATCTGATCTCTTGCACAGGATAGCAGGAAAACAGAGAAATGCACCCTGTATGTATTTAGAGAAAAGAGCCCGTATAATTCCCCGTCACCTGTAAGTGATCACAAGTGTAATTTGTTCTCTCAGCTGTGTCCGCACAGAAATTTGGCAGTCCTCGGCAGACACAGCTAGTATGTAAACACAGGAAGTTAACTGTCTGCTTCCATGAAAGCAGGAAGTAGACACACTGCAGACTTACTGCAGGAGTTCTGTAAGCTGTAACAAAGAAATGTTTTCCTTTAAATGTTACTCTGCTGTTGCTTATCTTTTAGAGCAGAGAAATAGTTCTGAGTTCTGGTCCACTTGGTGGCCATACACCTATAGATGACCATCAGGAAGATCCCTCTCTGATCGAAGAGGTATCACCTGTCCCGCCGGAGCACATCCTCCAGTGTCCGGTGGTTTTACTCCATGCCGCAGGGCTCCTCCTCCCTGTGAAAAATGCTGTAGTTTAAGCACTAGAGTTCTGGCAGCATTTGTGCGGGACCTCTAGTGTTTGAACTACAGAATTTGTCACATGACAGGCAGAGAAGACGCAGGGAGGAGTCGTCCCGCGTCAGCTGGACAGGTGAGCGCAATAGTTCTGCTGCCAACACTCTGCGCCGATCCTCACCAAATCGAACGCTGCTAGCAACACGCTCCCAATCCATCGCCGATCTAGCAAAATTTTCCATCCTGCACGATTAACCGATTTTGGATAGAAATCGATCAATTGGGCATAGTTTGCAGCATCGATTTCTAGTAGATTCGATCACCGTGATTGAACCTGCTGTATATCGATGGTAAAATTGTCTAGTGTATGGCCAGCTTAACACATTAGTACAGAAGTCCTCACCATTAGAAACATCCCCATTCTCCTTCTTCTTCTGTGACTTCCCAATGCTTTTACTTCTGGACCAGGAGAAGAAGTTTCCTCTCCTCCGCTTCTCATCGTCCTCTCCTCCTGACTCCTCATTCAGAGATCGGCCAGACTTGGTCTTTTTACTGGACTGCTGTGTATGGATGGGAAACTGGAGTAAGCACAAAACATTTATAGCCAAGGCAAAAACTACAAGGCTTCACATCTTTACTATGTTCAACTTTCTGCATGAAGAGAGGTCCTGATATATTCACTACAAAAGTCTGAGGGGAAAAATAGAATTCTAGTCTATAATGTGCAATATCGGAATCATTTATTTCACCAAGTAAAAACCAGGGGTAGGGGGGATTGCGTTGTACCTGGAATTGGTTTGGGCTCATACAGGTTCTGGAAGGATGGGGGGGGGGGGGGGGTATAAAGTCCGAAAGCCCAGAGCTGAGGCTGCCATACTACGGCGCTACCAGTGGCATATAATCGAATGATTGGGGCAGGTTTGTATAGGTATTAAGAACCAACATCCTTATCATGTGGATGAGATCTGATCGCAACACTTTATGATGGATTAAGTAGGCGGAGTGGGAACAGTAAAATATTAATCTAGAAATCTGTATACTAGAGGTACCAATACATTACTTAAGGTAGCCATACACTGGTCGATTTGCCATCAGACTCGACCAACAGATAGATCCCGCTGAGCTGCCGCTGTCCCCTGTGCCCCCCTTCATACATTACCTGAAGCCTGGTCCGGGGCATCTTCTCCTCATCACCTTCCGCATCACGACATCCGGTATCCGCGTATAACTTTCTGTCACTCCAGTGACAGCGGAAGTTCAAATAGAGCGCCCTCTAGTTGTACTTCCGCTGTCACTGCAGTGACACAGGAAGTTATACACGGATGCCGTGATGCGGAAGGTGATGCAGAGAAGATGCCGGGAGCCGGGAGGTGATGCTGAGAAGATGCCGGGAGCCAGCTTCAGGTAATGTATACCTGCGTCGATCGTACGCCGCTAGCGACGCGCTCCCTACCCGTGGGCGATCGGCGGTAATTTCCCGCACGGAGCGATCGACGGGATCGATCTGTTTCGTTACGAAATAGATCGAAATTTAGCGTTTAGCGTGAACAATGTGACAGCAGATTCGATCCCAGTGATCGAATCTGCTGTCGATCGGCGGGTAATCGGCCTAGTGTATGGCCAGCTTTACTTTTCTATCAACAATTAAGCAATCAATGACAGTGTGGTTGATCGAATTGAAAGTCAATTGACCAGTGGCCCACACATTTAGGGGAGTAACTAGAGGGGAGAGGCCCCTTTGATTGCAGGGGGCCCAGAGCTGTTGGGGGGTGATAACTACTACCCTTCTCTTCCTGTGATACAGGGGACTATACTTCAAATCATGATGGGCACACTTGTTTTATGACCCTTGTGAGATGGGCCCCAAGGCCGAGAAGGGCACCAAGGGGAGAAAAGGGAAGGGGTGTGAACATAGGGGGCCTTATTGGTCATTTTCATTTGGTTGGGGGGTGGGGGGGGAGAATTGTAATTACGCCACCACTGCACATACTACAAGCAACACCCTATATCAGTGGTGGCTAACCTTGGCACTCCAGCTGTGGTGGAACTACACGTCCCATGAGGCATTGCAGTACTCTGACAGCTCTAAGCATAACTGGGGGAGGCAGAAGCATGATGGGATTTGTAGTTTTGTTACAGCTGGAGTGCCAAGGTTAGCCATCACTGCCCTATATGATTCTCCTTCACTGATTGAGCTGGTTGTGCCTTCATGCTCAGACCTTCTCAAATTCTGTGTCGATCGAAATTACGTAAACAGCAACTGGTTCCTTCAAGATCGGCCAATGTTTTCCACCCTGCCTGATTGAGTACCTTGGTCTATCAGACCAGATATCGGCTAAATTCCATTCATCGTGCAGAATGAAACATAATCGATTCTCCCCAGATCCCATTAAAACGATTGAAAGAAATGGTCGATTGTACAGGAAAATCGAGCAATGTATGAGCAACTTGAGTGAAACTATTTGGAATAGTGAATATATGAGAACACTACAGCTAACTGAAAAAAATGTTGCCAAAACCTTTGTTTAGGGCCTGTACACTCGTCAGTTTTTCTGCACAGGAAAACAGAACTAATTTTATTCAATGAGCTAGTTCACACTTGAATGCATTTTTCCCATGCAGAAAAATTAACAGCAATGCACTGTCAGGCACCTCATGCTGAAAAACTGATGCATAGAAAAACGGACGAGGGGAGACAGGCCCTTAGAAGGAAACTAGCAGTCACATGATCAACTTTGCCTGTACAACCTACCCAACTCCTTACAGAGCATTACTGAGGGGTTGAGTGTCATGCCCACCTCATCCTGATTGGTTGGGATCATCAGCAGCAGCTCACCTTCCTTCCCAGAAGTGTGTCTCGGTCACATTCGGGACCCCCCAACCCGAAGCAGCAGCAGTTGCATGAATGTCACAGTTTCATTACCAACAAGGTTTTGGGCCCTCAGCCCTTTATCAAGCGGCATGAGATCTGATAAAGGGCTTGTGGCCTGAAACGTCTTGTCATCTGTCTGTGAGACTATGCAAGTCTTCAATAAACGTATGGATGCATAGAAAAACGGACGAAATACAGGGTCTCAAAATGATAATATGATAATATGTGACGATATAACTCATCATCGTAAGCAGCTTGGCCCGAAGGAATGCAAGTTAGGCACCTTTTTAGGGGTTGAGATGTTGGAGCGATCGGAGCTCAAACTGTGTTTGGAGGTCGGGCTGCTGGGTATCTCCTGGGGGTCTGGCAAGGATCGCCCTTCCACTTCTGCCAGCATGCACTCCTGGTACAGGTGAGACTTCAGAAATCGCGTGTAGCTGTCGAACTTCATTAGGTTGAAGATCTGAGAAACAGCAAAATGAAAAAGTCATCTAAACACAAGCTCCTTCATAAAGTAAGGACAGGTTCTTGTATAAATCATATAACTAAAGGGAAACTACAGTCAAAATCTCCCATTTGCTCCAATAGAGGGGGTGCAGAGGTTGCGACTGCATCAGTGCCCTCCCTCAACTGTAGTATTAGCTCTCTATTGGTACAAACTGTTCCCAATCACCTTCTTGCACCTCTGACACTGTGGTAGTCCTTGGAAGTTTTTGTTGCACCATATGAATTGTTATACTGTATATGGAATGCTTGGGGGGCCCAACATAAAACTTGCACTGAGGCCCATAGCTCCTAAGCTACGCCACTGATTCTAAGTTCCAAGAACAGACTTGTTTGAAAAGGAAGAAGGGGTTAAGTGAGCAGAGAGGATTATGAAAAGTTTAAGGGCTGGTTCAGACGGACGTTTGTGCAGCGTTTACTGCCAGCGTTCAGGGCTTGGCGTTAAACGCTCCCATTCAAGTGAATGGGAGCGTTTGTACCAAGCTTTCACGCGCGTTTACACGAACGCGGCGTTCGGGTCCCGATTTTCACTGGCGTTCAAGGAGCCCCTGGAAGCTACATGTTGCTTCCAGGGGCGGTTAACCGCGACGGGTAATGTTCCCCTAGGGGAAGAAAAAACGCGACCGCATCCGAACGCAATGCGAACGCTCCTGAAAGCCCGAACGCATTGCCGCCGCGACACCAACGAACGCGACGCCTCCAAACGTCCGTCTGAACCAGCTCTAACTTTCATTTTCTCCTGCAGCCTCATCGGTCACTGAGCTGTTCGAGACTGAGCCGCTGCAACAAGCTCTTCAGGCTGTTGAGACAAGGCTTGAGGAGGCTTTTGTGTGCAAGCTATGAAAATACACAGTCTGACAAAAAAAGCAGTGTGGTGCTTACAGATTGAACTGTACATTGCATTAGCATGCAAGATGGCAGCTTTCAGTACCAGCTGAATGTAACTGTGGGAAGGTATTTGTAATTTTCAAAGGCAGAGGAGCTACCTAGGATAGATATACAGTCAATAAGTAGTTGGAGGACAGTTTTCGTAATTCTATTTTATAACAGACTGTAGTTCCACTTTCAGGTAGACATCAGCGCAGAACTGTCTTCAACTGTCACATTCAGAAACCGATAACGTGCTAAAAGTGGCAAAAAACCCTAAACCCTCAAAGCCTTTTTTATTAAAACCTTTCAATAAATATTTACGAGCATCCAATAAAGCTAAAAACAAAAATGGTAACTCTCCCTGCATGCTTGAATTGGGTGATCTCTAGACAGCATTAAGACTAGACTGGCAGGAGGAGGAAGAGTAGTGCAGTCTGCTGTAGTGTGGGAGAAAACTGGACCCTGGGGAGGGATTGCGCATTTGCGGGGACAAGTTTTGAGCATTGGCTTTGCTGTGTGCTTAGCTACTTTCTTTATTGGACTTCAGTTATGCTTTGCCTTTAAGTATTCCTGTGTAAAACTGCATATTTATCTAACAGAAACACCTACAAAACTACGATCTATACAAAGGCCACTGCACATTCCATTTACATAGCACTGAGGAGGTTTTCAGACAGATAAGCAACCTGGAGCCTCTGTGTCACATGAAACTTAGGATTATGGGGCGTGAAGGGAATGCCATAAAACGCACAAGTCAGTCCCGTTATATCAGCAGCATGCGTTGTGCATTCTCAGAGACTCCAGGGGATAGAAAGCCACTTCTCATCCAAATAAAGGTATGCAGCAGCCGGCTTCTGATTTCTCACCCGACTCCGCTAACGTTAGAAAGAAACATGGCAACATGCTGAGATAAATTAGAAGCATTTTGCCAACACAGAATGTTATTTCTGTAGGCTACAGCCTGTGTAACCTCCCTACAAATCAAGCAGCCCTGTGAGGAAAATCTCCTCAGACTTCCTGTCAGCTAGATACACGAGCCGCATTAGAACATCTCCTGAGGACTCCCCTGGTGTTATATCTGTGAACGTTTAACGAGGATGGATAGAAAAAGACAAAACTGGTCTATAAATTTTGTACAGATAGACTATTACTTAGAATGAGGAGGTGAATAAACCCAGAGATGGATTAAGAAAGGCAGTAAATTAAGAGAGGTCAAAGAAGGCAGCAAGTGGGCCACTTGACACCAACAAGACCCCAACCACCTGCCTAAGTTGCCTGGTGGGTGCTCCTGCTCTGAATAAACCAGGTGATGAACGGTGAGGAGATCGGCACATGGGACTGCAGTGATGCATGCTGGTACCTGTAGTTGCTGCTCTTTGAACATATCGGGATGAGGGGCGTTCAGGATATCGTCGGCCAGCTGAGCCTGGCTGTCAATGTTCACCGGAGTGGTCGCCTTGCTGCTCAGGAACTTGTTGAATATTTCCCGGGCTCTGTATGACAGCTGCAAATTACACATGCGAAAACTGTTCATTAGCTACAGTACATTACATACCAAAAAAACCCCTGTATTACTATGTATTTATATTGCGTTGACACATTTTCCACTAAGCTTTAGAGGACACCAAATTATACAGGTCACCAAGTTTATGTGAAGGTTCTCTTGTATCCAGGTCACAATATATTTGCAAATTAAGTATTTGGACATCTTTACTGTTCTAGAAGGCATTTCATCACTCCTATAAGTAATTAAAGGGGCACTGCTGCGAAAACCTGTAAAATTAAAATATGTGCAAACATATACAAATAAGAAGTACATTTTTTCCAGAGTAAAATGAGCCATAAATTACTTTTCTCCTATGTTGCTGTCACTTATGCTGGGTACACACTATGAGATTTTCTGGTCGATTTACTGTCAGATCGATTATTTCCAACATGTCCGATTTGCTTTCCGATTGATTTCCGAGCACTTTAATAGGAAATCGATCGGAAAATGCTCGGAAATCGGTCGGAAAGCAAATCGGACATGCTGGAAATAATCGATCTGACAGTAAATCGACCAGAAAATCTCATAGTGTGTACCCAGCATAAGCGACAGCAACATAGAAGAAAAGTAATTTATGGCTCATTTTACTCTGGAAAAAATGTACTTCTTATTTGTATAGGTTTGCACATATTTTAAATTTTACAGTTTTTCGCAGCAGTGCCCCTTTAAGTAAATTTGCAGCTCAGAGATGGTCCATATGATGTTAGTAATTGTGGGTTGCATGAAAATTGCATGCAGCTTGGAATATGGGTAATCAAAATAGTCAGTGGTTTACCAGTAGGTTTCTGAGATACATGAATAAACTGGAGAGGCTGGAGAAAACCCACATAAACTGAAATAAACTATACAACCTCCATGCACAATGTTCTGACCAAGATATTAACCAGAGACTCCAGCTGAGAAGGCACGTAGCCATTTACTTTTGTTAAGAGTTATTTTTAAGGCCAGTTTTACAATTGATTTTGTGCGATGCAATCACTGATTATCATAATGATCTCGTGATCAGGAACCAATCGCGTTGCTCCTAGGTGGCTGGATGGTATAATGGTTAAGGGCTCTGCCTCTGACACAGGAGACCTGGGTTCAAATCTCGGCTCTGCCTGTTCAGTAAGCCAGCACCTATTCAGTAGGAGACCTTAGGCAAGTCTTCCTAACACTGTTACTGCCTATAGAGCGCGCCCTAGTGTCTTGTTTTGTCTTGTCTAATTAATGCCAGGAGATAAAGTTGTCAATTGACAGCCTAATCTCTGGTCTCATGTGCGTGCGATCGTGATGGGAACGTGCGGACTGTTTAGCGCGAAATGTACGTTGTGTCTGAAGTGTAAGGGGACACACAAGCATGACGTAGATTTAAACTACGTCGGTCTGCAAGGGGTTAACATAGTATGTGTCCGCATCCGTTCAGCTGAACATATATACCTTCCGCTTAACCATTTACTGTTAGTAGTAAGTGTTTTGAAAAAGTCAATAAAACTTTTTTTTGCACTGGCAGTGCGGACTCATGACTGCTGCTGCAAGGTTATTAAAGTGGACCTGAACTCTAGCACAATACAGAAGGAAAACATAGAGAAATGCACCCTGTATGTATTTAGAGAGTTTAGCCGGTCTAATCCCCCCTCATCTGTGACTAATCACAACTGTAATTTGATCTTTTCAGCTGTCTGCCATGGCAGAGAACTAACTGGTAAACAAAGGATGTTAACAATAGGTTTGCTTCCATGAAAGCAGGAAAAAGACAAACTGCAGATTTATTGCAGGATTTGTATCAGCAGGTCGGCTAAAATGTCAGAGGACCGAGTAGCTCTTTTTTCTGGACACTGAAGAGCTACGTCATCCTAACGACACCCCTCTACAGGCTACACCAGTTTTTCTTAGCCACACCCCCTCATTGGTTGGGGAGGGGTGGTGAGCGGAGATGGAAATAATTCCAAGGTGATACCAATTTATATGCAGATTTGTGCAGCTTGTAAATAGACCAGTGAAATGCAGCCCCTTTCCAAGGTTAAAAGATGTGAATAAAATTAGCATACACATATGCATCAGTTTAAAATATTTTTTATCCCACTGGCCATCCTTCGTTATGATTTCAGAAGTCATCACTCCTCCTCCAGAGGAGAGGAAAAAGAATCTCACAGCAGCAGCCATGCATGGTATTTTTTTTTAGCATTTTGCGATTTTAAGTGAATGATCAGATTTTCGATTGGATCATTAAAATCTAATGAAAATATTTTATTTAACTGATCTACAGCATTAAAGAATCCAAGCTGCTCTCGCCATTGAAACCAGTTGCATTTTTATAGTTGAAAAAAAAAATCTTGCGGATTGACCAGATCTTTAAGGAAACACATTTAGAATCAATTGGGTCCAACCAGGTACTCTGTTGTCATAAAATACGATCTGAATAATCAAATTGAAAATTAGATTGCTCACTAAAAATTGCAATGTTAATTGGGAAAGAGGGATAATATTGTTAATAATAGCAAGTCCTCTCCCCCCCCAAAAAAATAAATGCTCCCACTCACGGCAAAAGATCATTGGCTTAAAGAAAACCGCTTAATCCTTTAATATAAACCAACTAATCAAATTCATTTTCTTTTCATATACAAATTAGAAGTGGTCACTTAATCCATCACCAGTATGAATATTAGTATGAATGAAAGAATGGCGACGTTTACTTCAGTTTATACACACAAGAGGACGTGGCTTTCGGAATTTTGTTTTCCTTTATACCTTATTTTTTAGGGCCCATTCACACGTGCTAAATGCAAAACTCTGGCGCTTTCGCTAGCATTTTGTTCTGGCGATTTTTTTGCGTTGAACGTTAAAAAAAATTACCATTCACACTTGCCGATTTTTTTACCGAACGCGTTTAGTGCTTCTATAGCAATGAAACGCGATCGCCAGGAAATCACCTGAAAATGGTGCAGGCTTCACGTTTGCGTTTGGCGATCTGCGCTAATCGCAGACGATTAACGTAAATCGCCCAAGTGAGAACAGGCCCAAAGATTATCACTGCATTAGCGCTTTAAAAAGCCCTAGTGTGAATGGGCCCTATTGCTTTGTTTCTCTCCTCTCCTTTTCTTCTTATTTGGCAATTTCATAAATGTAGGCTTTATAAGTCTCTTTAACACAAACCAAGATGTATATTTAATCCCTGGCTATAGAATCGCGCAGATGAAGCCCAGATATTCTCTAGTGGAGTGGCTCAAATATAGCAGAAAAAAAGGAGGGGGGGGGGGATGGATGGATGGGAAGCGGGGGGGGGGGGGGGGGGGGGATAATAATAATAGTAAGTGAAGGCCTAACTTTGGCTTAAAACTTCGGTACCAAACCTTTCCTTTTCAATAGGAGGGAAATCAGCCAAAAGTGATATCAGTGTCTGGTATCTCTAGGGGAATACATTTACCTCATCCCGGAGATCTTCATGCTGGCCATCTTTCAGAATGGAATGTTTGCAAAGTAACGTGAGCATCTTTTTCAGACCCCTTTTAGGCCTTGTTCACATCTAAAATCGCAATCACGGATGCTGGCATTTTGCGTTTTTGTGTGCGATTACTCTGTAGCGCACCCTGGCGATATTTTGTAAGCGCGATTTGTTTTTTCACTTCCTGGTGCGTTCGGAAGTGAGCGCTTTCACTCGAAAATGAATAAATACAATGTATTTATTCTTAAAAGCGCTGTGGAAATCACTATACAAAGCACTTTTTCAAGAGTTTTGCGATTTTCCTATACCTTCTATTGAGGCAAATCGCCCCAAAAATGGTAGAGGCAGCGCTTTGGTGAGCGGATTGGATTCGAACCGCTCAGATGTGAACACTCTCATAGGGAATCATTGCACAAGAGCTTTTAGGGTGATTTTGAAAATAGTCTGCGCTTAAAAAAAAAAATCCAACAGCGCCCTTATTGTGAACAAGCCCTTACTCTTACTGCGGGTGAGGCGCGTTGTGGTGCTCTCCATGCCACAGTTTGTTGCGGTGGCCAGTAAAATCAATGTGAAGTGACACACTTCTTGTGGTGCGACGCGATGTGATTGAAGATGGTACCACAAAAGTAATGCACAAGCTGCAATGCGCTACCTTGCAACGTCCGCTGTAATCTCGGTCACACTATGGCTATAACGCGTAGCACGACTTTTCACCTGCATAGTGATTGTTTGTACCCCAAAAGTATAAAAGGACCTTAAATGTGGTCATTAACGATACGACTCTCCAGATGATCGAATGACCGATTTGATCGTAATATCGATCGGAAATGATTGCTTAGGCCTACTAACAGAAGGAATGCTGCTAACCAATCTGATCGTTATGCTGCTAACCAATCCTTCCGTTAGCGGGACCGTTCAATTCCGATCGATGTTACGATGGAAACAGACAATCGTCTGGAGAATTGTTTCGTTAATGGCCACCATAAGGCTATAATGTTCTACTAGATCCTGACAGAAATGACCAATGGATATTCACAGCAATAACTTCTTATTGCTGATGAGATCCAATATACCTACCAGCCAACCCAATCCTCTCATGTGTGGCCAGCAGTCAGGAATGTCCTGGCTGCCCTTCAGGCAATGCTCGGAATCAGGACCAGACAGGAGGACAGAGCATCTTTCCTGAGGCGTGAGAGAGATATGGCTATCACAGGAAGGAGATTATTGATACTAGGCAGCTTTCGGGTTATACAAACAAAGAGGCACAGATACAAGAAAGCAATAATGATTGCAAAAATAAATTACCTCATTTTTGTCATGAGCTGGAACTCGACTAAAATATTCACAGGATTGCCAGAACAGAATGTTCTCCTCACTGAACTCCTTCTTTAAAAATTCCTGTAGGAGAAAAAGCACACATTTATAATGATTCTGCTATCTAAAGCACACATAAAAAGGTCACATAGCAAAACTGCATTACCTCCCCCCCCCTTCCCCCCCCCATTTCACCACTGTTAAGAGGTGACAGCCTTTCCCTAGAGCCAGTTACCTGCACAACTTTGTGTGGTTTGAGTACAACTCACTGAGTTGGTACAACAATGGACATACAGGTAGTCCCCGGTTAACAAACGAGATAGGGACTGTAGGCTCGTTCCTAACCTCAATCCGTCCTTAAGTCGGAACGCTGTGCCTTCTCTGTCCCCTGTGCTTCCAATGTCCCCCCCCCCCCTCTGTGTCATCTCTGCCCCCCTCTGTGTCTCCTTGTGCCTCTCGTGCCCCTTAAAGCAGGGTATGCACAGCAGAAGCCACTACAAGTCTCACCTCATCCATGGCGGCTCCGGGCCAATCAGGGACGTCCTCTCTCCCTTCACCATTCCTCCCAGCGGCTTCACTAGTAGTTTTGCGTAATGACGCAATCAGAAGGAGCCTCGGAGGCTTTTTGATTGCGTCATTACGCGACGCTAGTGAAGCCGCTGGGAAGTGCATTGAGGGGAGAGAGGACGCCGCCGATTGGCCCGGAGCTGCCATGGAAGAGGTGAGACTTGTTGCGGCTTCCGTTGCGCATACTCTGCCTTAGGAAAGGGTGCACAAGAGGTAGTCCCTGGGCTGCGTGACGTCACTGCGGCGGGTCGGAGGGCGCTCATATCGGCGGGTCGTTCGTAAGTAGGGCATTCGTAACCCGGGGACTACCTGTATCCAGAAGCCACCTCAAAATTGTAGTGCAATTCAACTACAGCAACAGTGTAAAGTAGCTCAGTCTAGCATGACTGCTGCCTCTCATGTGATTAGCCTAGTCCTTCCCTTCTGGTGACTCATGCTGTCTGTTCTGCTAACAAAGACAGCATGTGTCAACAGCAGGGAGGAGGTGATCAAGGATCACACTGCAGCAAGCTGAGTTGAGCTGCACAGTTTCACTACACTTTTTATTCAGGAAAAATATATTTAAGGGTTACAAAAAAAATACATTTTGGTTTTAAAACACTGATGTTTTTCGGTACAAAACTGTTGGCGATACACTTATAGATTTCCATCCAATTTTCCAATTCCTTTCTAAAAAGAAAAGATCCAACCAAAAGGAATAGTTCCTACGATACACGGCACATCAATTTCCAATAGATCCCAGCAGGGAATCTATTGAAAACTGCAGAGTTGCTCTGTTCGATGCAGTGCAAAGCTATAGGCCATCGATCTGCCAATGCCCTTGCCCCGCCCCCAAATTGTTTTGCATTTTCCATCTTGTCCGACAGTTTTTTTTTTTCAATCTATTTTTGTTGAAAATGGATCAAAAATGGATCTAACATTTTGGGGAATCGATTACCAGCAGATGAATTGAATCAGCGAGAAATGAATGACAAAATCGATGAGTGTATGGGCACTCTCAGAGATCTGGAGGCACACAGCTCAAAGGACACCTGGACAGAGTAATATGGAGGCTGCCATATTTATTTCCTTACAAACAATACCAGTTGCCTGGCATCCTACTGGACATAGATGTTAATACAAAACCTGCATGCAGCAAGTTAGAATAATGCGATCAGTTACAACGAAGCACTGTGAACAGGTTCCTAGCATTGTATGGGCAGCGAGTTGACATGTAGAATTATTCTGCCATTTTTCTGCAATGTAACTGACCACTGAACAGGGCCTCAGAGACAGAGGATCAGCGATATGGGTGATCAAAGAGATGCAAATAATCCATAACCCATGCAGGATTATGTAAATTTTGTATGCAGTTTGAAAATTGACCAATCAATTTAAACCTTGGTAGGACTTGAACTTCCACACTCCAATGCCACTTTGCAGAGTCCTATTTTATTACCAATTCAGTGGTGCAGCCGGTAAAACAAGCTGCTGTCTTTGCAGCACAGTCGTCCCCTCAAGGTAAATCGGCTGTAAAACCAGTTCCTTTATGAAAAGATTGGTAACAAAGATGAATAAAGAGGCTCAAATAAAGAGCTCAGCTCTCTTGCATGGAGAATTAAACTTTTATTTGCGGATAATGGCCCGACTACGCCCACTGACACTAATCTGGCAGGTGACAGAAATGTAAACACACCGTGAAGGTTACTCTTTGTGCGGTCGGTCCTAATAAAAAAAAAAATACTAAATTGTTCAATAAAGCAAACTCTTAATTAGCCGAGGCGTTCTTCTGGCAGCGGGCACATCAGAGGCCAGACGGGGAAAAGCGGCCAAAAACCGGATGCAGCAGAGCAACGGGTATCAAATTCACAGATCATCCAGCATCCTGTTTATCGGGTCATGGATATCATCGTGTGTTCAAAACAAGCATCCTGTATATTCCTAACACAGGAGCCATTCTAGATCTAGAGGCTATTACAGAGTATCTATTAAAAAAACAAAACACCCCATTTGTAGAAATGTTGCAACTTGTTACAATCAAGCAGACATTGTAAAGTCATACATAGTTTCCATTTTTAATGCATATTGGAAGTAAATTTGCATTAAAGTGGATCTGAACTCTTGCACAGGGCAGAAGAAAAAAAGAGAAATGCCCCCTGTATGTATTTAGAGAGTTTAGCCTTTTTAATCTCCCCTTATTTGCGTCTAGTCACTAGTTGTAATTTGATCTCTCCCGGTGTCACATGACTGCCACGGCAGATGAGCTCATTTGAATGTACAGGCTGTTAACAATACGTCTGCTTCAATGAATCAGGAAGTAGAAACAGTGCAGATTTATTTTAGGATTTGCATCAGCTGTAACAAGGAGATTTTTTTTGTTTAAAGGTTATTATGTTGTTGAGTATCTTTTAGAGCAGAGAGACGTTTTGAGTTCAGGTCTGCTTTAACCGTGTTGGGACCTACAGACTCTGCCCCCTTAAAGTGAACCGAGCATTTTTAACACCCAGGGCAGCTCTATAGCAAATTCAAAATGCATTCTAAAAATGTGGTTCATTATTAAAAAAAAAAAAAAACTTTCAATTTACCTAATTTTTTTACATCTAAGGGTTAAAATAGCCACTTTGTCTGTCCGTAAAGGACCTGTGGTCGCTGAGCAGGAGATTGTGGAACACAGATAAGAAATCACCTCAGACTTAACTGACGACAAACAAACCCCCATTGTACTTCAAACCGAAAACATCAGTTACAGTTGAAGAATTTCACACCTAGCCTGGGCACTACTAGTTGTAAAACAGCAGGGGTTGAGCTTCTGAACAATGGCAGCCCTTGCAGCTATTTGAAGCCAGGAGCTGCTTAGTTCACTTTAAGGACCAATGCCTCCCTTCGCCTTTTTTTTAGTGCTGTGATCACTTTTCACATCAAAAGCGCTTGAGTGCTGCTAGTGGGTTCCAAGCATTACAGAATATGTATTAACAGTAACTGGCTAGGTTGTTTCTTTAGCTCTTCTCTGCTTTCCTCTGCATCAGGTAGATCACCCAACTCAGCTCACCTCCTCCTACTGTTAAGAGAGATTAACTCTTTGTGGCTAGCCCTGCAGCTTAGCGGTCTTGCATCAAATTTGTTTCGTAATCATTTAGTGCTTCCAATAACTTTTTTTTTGCCTCTCATCGCCTTGCCCTGCATGCAATAAGAAACATTTATTTTACCCTTTTATAAAGACACTGAGTAGGATGTGGCAAGTAATACATTTTCTTTTCTTCTTTTTATACACACCACTGAGTGTGGACAACATGCTGATGATCTGCATCTGCATTGCTGGCCACAAAAAGTTAATCTATAAGCGCAAGTTCGTCTCTAATAAGTGCAAGCAGGAGGTGGGCGGAGTAAGCTCTTTAAAACACAGAGAAAGGCTGCTGCCCCTTCCAGCTCCTTCCTGACTGGTCGGCGATTATGATGTAATATAGAGAGCAGTTTGAATAGCTGTACATCCAATAAATGACACTGCCACCACCTCAACAGAAAACTGAAGCTGCAGAAGCCAGCCATAGAGGCACTTTCAATATAGTTACTGCAAAATTTACAGACAGGAGATCCAAAACAATTTGTGCATTGCTCGTTAATGCAAATTTTCTATGATTGTTTTAGCCCCAATTTGTGCTGCATTGGTTACATATAGTGTCCTCAAACAGAAAGAGTTGCTGTAATCAAAATGTGAACTTCTCAAGCCGGCTAAAGAATTCCTCCTGTAGGCGAGTGTGGCTTGGCTGACAGAGCCGGTGCTCGGGTCATCTTCCATCTTAACGTACTTCCCATGTAGTAAAGTACAGCGGGAAGCGTGTTTGTTGAGGAACGTTACATCAGGATGATGTGTTACATCATGGGTGTCAAAACTTAAATGCTAAGTGGGCCAAAATTAAACACTGGGATCAAGTTGCAGGCCAACCAGTGTCTAATTGCCACCTTTCTCCCTTATAAAGTTCCCTGGTGTCTAATGGCCCCCTTTCCTATACAATTCCCTGGTGTCTAATGCCCCTTCCCATGCAGTTCCCTGGTGTCAAATGGCCCTCCTCTCTCTTTCTCCTATACAGTCATCTGGTACCCAATGTCCCTCCTCCCTGCCCTATACAGTTCCCTGGTGCCTGATGGTCCTCCCTCCCCTATACAGTTCCCTGTTGTTTAGTTATCCTACCTCCCTTATACAGTTTTCTGGTGTCTAGCTGCCCCCCCCTCCCCTATACAGTTCCCTGGTGTCTAGTGCACCCCCCTCGCACTACCAGTTTCCTGGTGTCTAGTGCTTTCCCCCTCCCAACCCCATATGGTTTCCCTGGTGATCTAGGGCTTCACCTGAATATAGGTTTCGTGGTGGTCTAGAGTGGGCCAAACATAATGCTAAGTGGGAAAACCACTTGGGGCCAAATTTAATGGCTCTGTGTGCCAGATTTGGCCTGCGGGACGGAGTCTGACATGTATGTCTTCTGTGAAAACCCAACAGATGTACGCACAAAAGTATGACAAGGCAGCTACATCGCAGAAGTCTATCAAAAGATGGAGGAATGGAAGACAACAGTCCACGAAACAGGTTCAGTTCTCAAGACACAGCAGGGAAAAAGAAAGGGTTTAACTAAAAATGTTGTTTTGACAATTGCAAGGTTGCCTAAAAAGTCAATGAGAAAAGAAAGTGACCACTTGAGTTGGTTCTTTATATTTTGCTGCAAAAAAACCTCAAAAACTTCTTAAGCTATATCCAGAGCAACTTGACAGGTTGCCAAGACCTCTATCTCCATGCGTGAAGAGTTTTCCGTACACATAGTCCATAATTCATTTCAATGCATTGTGGCCTGCCAGGTCTCTGCACCCAAGTAGTTCAGGAATATTCCTGTGGGGTTATCCTCACAACAAAGCGAGAAGGCGCTCTGAGCTCTTTGGCAATATAGCAGTGGCACTTTTATTGGCCTGAGGAACTGGGCTTGTAACCATGAAACGCATTGCTTGTGGAAATAAACAATTTACTATATCTCATTTGTGTCATTGGAGAGGTAAACCACCTCTATTAGATCCTGTTTTTAAACAAAATGTTACTCAACCTGGGCACCTCTTCAACCTTGTTGTCTCAGTACAAAGCGTACAGAAGTAACCCCCTCTATAAAGAAGGAAGGAAGACTATCCCATTGCAATCCAGAATATGAGGGGTGAAATGCTGATGGAGATATGGATATACTCTAATGTGTCTAGACCAGGACCATAAGACACTCTCACAACTTGCTGTAACTTGTATGGTGAATCAGAATTTTCTAGGATGAATCCTTTAGGCTGAACACCCTGCATAGTTCATCCAGAGGGGAATGTTTTCCTCAGTAACACGGGAAGGACATTTTAAGCAGGAGACAAAACACACGCTCTGCAGTCAGCAGCTAGCATGTCGATGATAATAATGGCCCTTTAACAGTCATCTGCTTACAGGTCGATAGTCCGCTGCACATTTCTCTTTGCTTTGATGAGCCACTTTAGATGCAGCTGCACCGCGCTCTCAGCTAAAGAGCTCTTGACAATTGAATAGCAGTGGTGCCAGGTAGCCTTTTGAAACCCTTTCGCTCCGCTCTTTGTATTGTATCACTTCAGGAGAATGTTCGATCTGTTCTTTATTGTTAAAGAGACAGCAAGCCAATAGGCGAGAACATTAAAACCACCCATAAGTGAAGTAAATAATTTCAATGAAATAGTGGATGTCGAGAGGTGGAAGATTACACTATTGGGTAGGAAAAGAACAGTCCAGTTCTTAAAATGAGCTGAAATTTTTATTAAAAATGAACTAGTATATGTTGCTAAATAAGTTGTTGGAAGCAATTACTACTCCCTGTGGCCTTCTGTATCCTTAAAGGACAACTGTAACAAAAGGGATAGGGAGGCTGGCATATTTATTTCCTGTTAAACAATCCCAGTTGCCTGGAAACACTCCTGATCTCTTATTGGGCTGTAGTAGTGTTTAAATAACACCAGAAAGAAGTATACAGCTAATCTTGTCAGATTTGATAATGTCAAAAACATTTGATCTGCTGCAAGCTTGTTCAGGGTCTATGGCTCAAAGCATTAGAGGAAAAGAATCATCAGGGCGGCCAGGCAATTGGTATTGCTTAAAAGGAAATACATATGGCAGCCTCCATGTCCCTCTTGTTATAGATGTCCTTTAAATTTTACCAAAGTCAAATTAAAATATTTAAGATACCTATCTAAGAAGATATTTATGCCAATAGAAAACCACTATCCTCCAGGTGCCTCCATCCCCACAAATTTCCGCCAAGCGGATAGTTGAAATCCAGTCTTATCAGCTCTACGACCGACCCTACACACGCCCGATTTGACGTCCAAACGACTGGTGGTTTAGAAAAATCCAACGTGTGTATGTACCTTTAGGTTGCTAAAATGCCTGGCTGACGGTGCATACTATCTCCACAATGTCTAAGCAAACAGGACAAAATGCAATGTGCTTGCTCAGGGGTTGCGTGGTCTCACCAAAGTACAACTCGTTGCACTTGTCAGTAGACAGATTACACACAGCAAATGGCTTTTCTTGTATTTAGCTGCCCTTGGGATGTAAACATTTCAGTTACGCTGTTTTGTTGGTTTTGAAGGAAAAAAAAAAAAGTTAAGATCATTAGGACTTTCTCTGATGCTTTCACAACTAATGCTGGATACACAAAATGCGTTTTTTTGGTTGATTTTCCGTCCGATCGATTTCCGATTCGATTCTGTTATATTTTATCTATTTCCACTCACTTCTATGAGAAATCGATTAGAAAAACGATCGAAAATAAGATCAGACATGTCTAAAATTATCTATCGAACCATCTAACAAAAAATTGTATGGTGTGTACCTATCATTAGATTAGGCTGTTTCGTGGTTTCTGATGGTCTCCTCTATTCCTTGGTTTGCCGCCTTGTCTCTACAAAAGGGTCCAGTCTGGGTAGCCACACATTTAAACATCTTGGAGTTGTTTGTAATCCATAATGAGGTGAATTAGGTAAAAATCAGTAAGTATGATAATCTAAACAACTTAGAAAAGGACCAAACTGTGATGGGTAGACAACAGTCAGATCATCTCCAAAATGACTTGTTCTTTTGGCTCTTAGCAGTTAGTGGATGGTATCCACGAAGAGTGGTCCAAGGACAAGTAGTAAATCTTCATGGTCGTGGTGCAGAACTAAAGGTTGTGTTTCTGGTCCATTCCTACAGAAGAGATACGGCAACACAAAAATTCTGAAAAAGGTAACGCTGGCTGTGAGAGATCAGTCTCAGCACACAAAGTGCATTGCAACTAGCTATGAAGTAGTATGGATACAGAGGCGGTAGTGGTGAACTAACCTCCTCCGGGCAGACACAAGAAAATGCCGATCAGTTTTCAGCAAAACAATTTATTTACATACTCCAGTAAAATACAACGCATTTTGCGGGAGTGACCCGATTCCTCAGGAAATAAGATGGAGCATATACAAAACCGGTCTGGCACTATGCCAAGCGCCTCTGGGGGGACAGGTCGAATCTCCCCACCTGCTTTTACAGTGGTTGCCTATGTGATAACCCTGACTTGTGAGTATACTGCACATACTCTTTCCACACACCTTCATTTACCAGTGCATACTACATTATATTGGGCTCTCGGGTGTCCCTCTTTTTGTTTATTGCAAATAGCTAAGTAGCCAAGACCAGCAAAAATGACCATGTAGACACTTGTCCACCATCAAAAGCAGCTTCTATGGAAAGATAAGCATCAGAAATGGACCATGGTGCAATGGAAGAAGGTGGCCTGGTCTGATGATCTATGTTTTCTTTGGTCTCCAAATTCCTCAGATCAAGCATCACTGGACAGAGGCCCAATTCATGGAGGCCCACCTCACAACTTAGAGCGCAGGGTTTAATAGACTTTGTGCCGTCATTGTGGATTCAGATACCATAGGACACCTTCAGAGGTCTTGTAAAGTCCTGGCTCCAACAGGTCAGAGCTGTTTAGTCAGAACCTGCACAACATTAGGCAGGTGGTTTATATGTTTTGGCAAGTCAGTGCAAGTTGCTAATGTTTCTCTTTCTCACAAAAAATCTCCCTGAAAAATTTCAGGCTGTCCAAAATAAGGTGAATGAAGTTGCAACAAAACAATCTACCTTTTTAACAAGGTAATACTTTATGGCTGTGACACTATTACAGTGTAATGATGCTGTCACTCCTGTAGAAACATGTTCTGCCGAGGAGAAAACAGAACAGATGGAGCAGCTGTAAAATGGTAATTAGATTTGTCTTTATTAGGAAGGCAAGATGGACAGAGGACCACACTAAAGCTGACCAGCGGCGTGTGTTCAGCGATTCCTCTTCCTGCTCACGATGTTACACAATGGGTGCGAATGAGAAATCAAGCAATCACGGTACTTTGCACAGAGTTGTTGGAGATCATAAAGGTCCGATCTGCCGTGATGGGAGTTATCGGCAAGCATCGTTTGTGGGATTGCGAGCCTGTACCCACATCACGAGATCGTAGAAACGACCACTCATGCAGTAAGGCCTCTTTCCACTAAGCACAAATTTGCAATGCAAAATTTCGCACTAAAAATTAAACCAATGAATGTCAATGGACTCATTTTCATAGAATGCAAATTTTTAGATGTGGTGCAGAAAAAAATATGGATTGCATGCTGCAGTTTTCTGCACCATCCATCTGTTTCCCATGTAATAACTGTTAGACACATACAAACATTTGCATTAAGATTTGCATATTGTATGTGAAAATGTAATATCCAAGTGGAAATAGACCCTAAAGGCAGAAAAGCTGGGCCAATAGTGTTTACAGAGCCGTGTTACTTACCTGTTACATACATGGGTGACTGAAAAGTAACAAGAGTATCCCTGGTTCTCCATCAGCAAGGCAGACATGGAAATGCGGTGTATATTTACAGGATGTTTCTGAGACCACTTAACAGGAACTCGAGGTGAAAGACGTATGGGGGCCGCCATTTTTACTTCCTTTTAAACAATACTAGTTGCCTGGCAGTCCTGCTGATCTTTCTGGCCAGTAAAGTCTGAATCACACACCTGAAACAAGAATGCAGCGAATCCTGTCAAACATCTGATCTGCATTCTTATTCATGGTCTATGGCTAAACGGTAGAGGACCAGCACGTCAGCCAGGCAATGTGCTTTGTTTAAAGGGAAACCATCTCTGACTTGGGCTTACTTGCTGACAGTAGTCTCTTTATTTTTGTTTGGTGGGGGGCTTTATGTGACACTGTTTTTGCGCTGTGCATATTATGTACCCTTGGCGAAGCCAGGGTTGGGCAAAACATGTTGGGTTGCAAGTTATTTAGCTCTCACACTCCTGGCTACTGTCCTTACGTGAGACTGGTGTAGGTGCTTTCCATGGCCATGGGGATCAGGTTGCAGGATACTGTACACCTCATGTGTCTGCCCCAATCAGGACAATAGATTAGCCACACTAATAAGAACCTCTGCAAAGCCTCATTCACACTATACGCGTTGCTGTGCACACTCCTAACGTCTATGCAATAAGAATCACTCACTGTAAAGTATCGCACGCCAACCGGATCCTGAAGCAGCCTTTCGAAGGACACAGCCCAGCTGGCCACCCGGCGCTCGCCCAGTTTCCGGCAGCTCTGCACGCTGGGTAGGCTGGCATTGCTGCTCAGGCTGTTCTCGCTGACACATCCTTTCAGGTCGGTGCTGTTCAGTTCTAGAAGAAAAACACACAAAAAACATCCCACTGTCATAAAGAGCAACATTTATGCAAACTATAACAAAAACACAAAATTAAAAAAAGCACCTCTAGCTAATAATGAGTTTATCACCTTCAGTGATTTACAGATAAATATAAAAAAAACACTTCAATAAAGCTACAGTGTTTTAATATTGCACTGTAACACACTAACCATCTAGAAAACTGGCCACAGCAACCAATCAGCTTTCATCTTTAAATGCAGAAAGGAACTGCACTGGTTGCCATAAATATTACTGCATAAATTAAAGGAAAAAGGGGTTTTGGGGGGCATGTGTCACAAACTGCCAATAACTCACTAATAAAGTGAAAAAATACAAATTTTATTAAGGTTATAGAAAATGCATTAAAAAAGCACAGGTAATACTGCCGAGCAGACTCGCTCAACACTCATTCAACCATACACACCACCCACTACCTAAGATCACCTAACGTGATCAGGGATCCCAAACCTAGGCCTGCGTGTGGAGTTGATCAAAAAGCTGTGCAATCTAATAGATGATCAAAGTTCAAGATTCTAATCAGAGATCCAGATAGAACAGTACATAGAGGCAAGCACAGATTAGCCACATTGAACCGTGCTAGCAGAAGAATAGTTGTTATAGGTACATAAGCACAAAAGGCACAGAACGCTCCCGCAGAGGTCAGCATGTGCAGTTGGACTGCGCCTGCGCCGACTGGAGGACTTTTCAAGGCCAGTTACAGAAGATCCAGGGGTTGCAGGAAGATGGCGAGGGAGCAATAAAGCCTGGAGGGGGCTGGAGGAAGCACCAGGTTTGTATAATCCCCCCCCCCCCCCCTCCCCAGGTACATTTTAAGTCGGCTGATGCAGCGCATAATGAACGTCTCAGCCGATAATCAGGTGCATGTATGCAGGCTCGCTCCGCCCAACCCGCAAACAACCTGTCTGGTGCATCAACTCCCCCCCAGCGGCGCTGATCCCATTGTTCACACCGCTACCCCACGTTACATTGCGCATGTGCCGCTCTGTTGTCCCTCCTCGTATAGCAACAAAGCGCCTTGTTGGCTACACAGCTGACACGCGTCTGTGCAGCCCAGTGATATCAGTCAACAGGATAGACGGGCAACAGCCATCAAAGGTGAGTATGCCCCCTTAAACAGGTTTACCACGCATACATTTTAAAACCAGGCCAACTAAAGAAAGCTATTTTTTAATTGTCTGCTATGAGTTACGACACATGGCGGTGTTACACTATTAAAATTTACAGTGTAATACTACAAATAAGCAGCACTGACAACTGGAGCATTGAGTCATTAGTTACCAAGAAAACATCCACCTAACACTCCATAAAGACATGGAAATGAGGTCAGGAACATACAATTTCATGTCTAATTTTATTCAGCGTCTTTGCACAAGCAGCTCAACCCCACCCCATTCCGTGAGAAAAGATACCAGCTGCAGGCCATACTTACCTCAACCAGGAGCCAATAAAATAGCCAAGTAAGCTTCTCTTTATAATCATAAACACTATAATAATACAGCAGACAAAGGCAGGGACACCAGGAAAAATGTATGTACACCAGGTAAATGTACTCCAGCCTGTAATAGAAGCTGGAAAGAAATGCACGCAAGTCATATGCATTGCACACTGCACAATAACAACAACGAGGAAACATTTGTAAAGCACTTTCCTCCCGTAGGACCCAAAGCACATAAGCCCGTCTCAGATAAGTATACAGTGGTGTGTACAGAGAAGTTATGTGATCATAAATGCCAGACTAAACAGGGGGCCTTTCAGTTTTGATTTAAATGTGTCCAGGGTTGGAGTTGTCTTGATTACGTTTGGCAAGGCATTCCACAAGGTAGGAGCAGCATGACAGAAAGCTCTGGCTCCAAAGGTTTTTAGCTAAAACTCTGCGGGTGGTCAAGTTATTGGATCCTTTTGATCTGAGGTTGTCGGAGGTGTGATGTAGTTGCAACAAATCCTTCAGGTATCCGGGGCCTGGGTTGTTGTGTAAGGATTTAAATGTTAGCATGCCAATTTTGAAAAGGATTCTCCATTTTATAGGTAGCCAGTGTATTGAGCGAAGGATTGGTGCTATGTGGCAAGGCGAGGTTGGCTTGTTAACAGTCTTACTTGCTGCAGGCGGTGGAGGTCTTTATTTGGAAGGCCTGCATAGAGGGCATTGCTATAGTACAGCTGTGATATGGTGAAGGTGTGAACTAGGGTTGGAAGATCCTCTGAGGGAATGAGCTGCTTCATTTTTGCAATGTTCCTTGGGTGAAAGAAGTGATGTTTTACCACAGCTGAGATTTGATTTATAGTCTACAAGGCTGCAGTGCGTCCGCTTTCAAGCACGCTGGATTCAACTTGGCCAAAGCGACTGGTAATGACCACCTCTATCGAAGATCTAGCGTGTGTACAGCAGCCCCTCAGGGCATTAACAAGCAATCTGACCGACTCAGCTAAGGGCACAGTTCCCTAGTCCGCTGTGGGGCGCTCTTTGTGTGTCGATCCATCGGCACTCCTCCTCCACGCATAGCAACAGAACTCGACACTAGCCAAGAGG
The DNA here is from genome assembly GCF_040937935.1 of Hyperolius riggenbachi. Classification (NCBI taxonomy): domain Eukaryota; kingdom Metazoa; phylum Chordata; class Amphibia; order Anura; family Hyperoliidae; genus Hyperolius; species Hyperolius riggenbachi. The sequence goes on from NC_090646.1 coordinate 88,248,677, forward strand.
TTAGAGACATGTCTGCACAGCCTCGGCCACACACTGTCACCCGAGGGATCGAGTCCTGAGCTTTGCCAGACACAGGTCTCGTAAGTGTGTACAAGGCTTTAAACCAACTGATCAGCACTCTTGTCCCAGGTGAGTACTGGGTACACGGTCCCTTGGAGGGCAGAACACTGCAGTCGCATCATCAGCCTCTAGGCTAGCAATGCAATCGTTGCTATTGCGGGGAGGGGAGGCGGAGGGAGAACAAGCGGCGTGCATCAGAGCAGATTCCCACAGAAAGGGGAGAGCCATGTGATTGGATGGTGTTCGGGCATTGCTAAATACCCAGCATGACTGATATTTAGCAGACGGTGTGCGCCTGCTGTACACATGCTGGTTTGACTCACGATTCTCGGCCAAGACAGTCTTAACCTCCCTGGCGGTCTATTAAAACCGCCAGGGGGCAGCACAGCACTTGCTAGCTACATGATAGCCGCTGTGCATGGCGATGATCGGGATGAAGTGACGTCAGAGGGAGTCCCGATCCACCCCCACAGCGCTGCCTGGCACTGATTGGCCAGGCTGTGCACGGGGCCTGGGGGGGGGCCCTCTAACGCGGCGGGTAGCGGCAAATCGGCGCCGATCGAGTTATGCACGCAGCTAGCAAAGTGCTAGGTGCGTGCAACAAAAAAAAAAGTGTACAAATCGGCTCTACAGGGCCTGAGCAATCTTCCGCGGCGGCTTAGCCCGTGCTCAGCACGGGCTTACCGCCAGGGAGGTTAATCGTCTGCCATGGCTGAGGTCAAACCAGCATGTGTACATAGCTTTATACCATACATGTCAAATTCAGGCCCGCGGGCCAAATTTGGCCCTCAGGGCCATTAAATTTGGCCCTCAAGTGGTTTCCCCACTTTGCATTATGTTTGGCCCACTCTAGACCACCAGAGAAGCTATATTGGAGAAGGAATCCTAGAACACCAGAGAAGCCATACGGGGGAGGTTGGGGGGAAAGCACTAAACACTAGGGAACTGTGTAGGGGAGGGTGGAGGCCTCTAGACATGAGGGAACTCTATAGGGAAGGGAGGACCACTAGACAAAATAGAACTGTATAGCAGTTAAAGGGGGTCATTAGACACCTGGGAACTTTATAAGGGAGGGAGGTGGCCAATAGACATTAAGGTTGCCCCGCGACTTGGTCCCAGTGTATAATTTCAGCCCCTTTTGTATTTGAGTTTGACGCCCCTGCTTTATACACTGAGCAGGGAGGAAGAAGACCTGAGCTGCAGGGCTGGCCACAAAGCGTGAATTTCTCAGCAGCAGCGCAGAGGAGGTGGGCAGGGTCAGGGTCGCGCATGCTCAAGCATGAAGAGAAGCTAGGCCGTAATCCCAGGTCCCACAAGCTCTTGTAGGATTTCTTTAGTGGGTCCAAGCGTGGCAGTGGTGGGGCCAGGAGGACGAGAGAAGCCTTTGCTGGATCCAGAAGCTTCCCTCGTCTTAGGTAAATACAGTAGAATCCCTTTATAATAAACTCCAAGGGACAGGGAAAGTGGTTCACTATATCAGAAATTGTCATACTCAAGCACATGAAGTATACCGTAGAACCTAGGTTCTCAATGTGTAGTACGCATACCCCAGGGGGTATGTCTGAAGGCTCCAGGGGTACTCAGGTTTGATATACTTATCCAAGAATAACAAATGTATTGTTTTACAAAATGATAAATCTTATTTAAAAAATAAATTTGTATTTTAGCTAATTAAAAAAAATAGAAAATGCTTGGAAATTGTTTAGAACCAATTATCATGCACTACGATTAAATACATATTTATCAAGGGGTACTTGTGATAATGTTTACTATGCTAGGGGGTCCTTGGTGAGTACAGGGTTTTAAAAGGGGTGCATACTGATAAAATGTTGAGAAACACTGCCGTAGAACAGTCAGTATCTTAATTCAGTAAATAATTGGGAGCATAGGTCTCACCAGTTAATGCAGGTGCAGTACTTGTAGTGTGCTCCTCTGGCCACATTTCTGTGGCAGCCTGGATGATGTAGCATTGCAGCCATGCACAAGCAAGTCGCAGATGACAGGCAATTCCCTCAGTAATCAGGCAGCAGCTCACACAAGAAGCTTAGATCTCCCCGGCTGGTGATTTTAAAGTAATCCACACAGGCCCAGAGCAGTCTGCAGATAGCAAGCTCGCTACAAATGGCTGCCAACCCCGCCCACAGCTCATGGGTCTACAACTGATGAATGACGCATGTACCCGCCCACTTTCCACTATAGCCGGATACAGAATACTAAAGGGGCCAAAAAACAGGTTTACTGTAACAGAAGTTCTATTATATTAGGCTTTACTATACCAGGTGTTTCTCTCATATACTAATAATGGTGCTTGGCTGGGACTGAACACTTAGTTTACTATACCCGCAACGTTTACTAGATCAGTTTACAATAATGAGATTATACTGTGTGGTTTTTTACATTAGGTTTGCCTCAGGTACCCTTTAATGTATTATTATTATTTAGAATTTATATAGCGCCGACATCATCCGCAACGCTGTACAGTGTATTGTCTTGTCACTAACTATCCCTCTGAGGGGCTCACAATCTAATCCCTACCATAGACCTATGTCTATGTACACATTGTGTATGTAATTTAGGGGGAAGCCAATTCACTTATCTGTATGTTTTGGGGTGTGGGAGGAATCCCACACAGACACGGAGAGAACATACAAACTCTGTGCAGATAGTGCCCCGGCTGGGATTCGAACCAGGGACCCAGCGCTGCAAGGCAAGACAGCTATCCTTCACGCCACAGTGCTGCATGTTGTGTGCAACTTAAGGGGCCCATACACTCAGCCGATTTTCTGGCCGATCGATTGATTGCAAATCGGTTGGCCAATCGACCGATCGAGGCAGATTTTGATCGATTTCGATGGATTTCCATCGAACTGGCAGGGTGGAAAATCTAGGTCGATCTGATGAGATTGCTTATCATTTTGCATTGGCCCTAATGGAAATTTGATGGCAAAAAAATGCCATCAGATCGAATTTCAATAAATTTCAAACTGAAATCTATTGGAATTCTATCCTGGTAAAAAAATGTTCTAAAAACACATCAGATAGATAAGAAATCCATCTGATGATCTATCTGCTGCTAATCTGACGAGTGTATGGGCACCTTTACATTAGCACCGCTCATACAACAAGGCCAGCACCTCACATCCAGCAGCGATGAACCAGGGACTGCCTATAATAACAGGCGCCTGTTTTACTGCAAAGCCAAGCTGCACAGTGATCTAACTGGGAGGATGTGCCACTCTGACAGTAAGCAATCAAGTCATCACACAGCCCACAAAAGCTGTGGATTAGAAGCCTGCTGGGATAATTATTCCCCCACCTCCCCTCCTCCGATCTGTGTGGGGTGGCAGTCAATGGGCAATCAACATGACTAGAGAGAGGAGAATAAGCCAGAGACCTATCATTATGTTAACACGCCGAGTGCAACAAAGAGGGCCTTGCACAGGCGTTTGCGTTCAGATCCGAACACAACTCACACGGCCCATTATTTTCATTATTGTTTATTTAACACGTGCCAAGAAATTCTGCGCAGCAGAGAGAGGGATGAGGTCGGGACAAAGAAGTTCTCTGGAAAAAGACAAACTCCGGGAAAACAGAATAATCAGATCATGTCAGTCCGTCCCATGTCTAATGTCTGACGGGACACGGCTTCAACAGGACATTTCGGGTTTTTTATTCATTGGACTTTAGTGCAACAAAAACTGTATTATTTATATCAGAAAATATTCAAGGGAACCTAAACCGACCAGAAAAAAAAATTAGTTTCCCTTACCTGGGGCCTCTATTGGCCCCTGCAGCCGCCCTGTGCCCGCGCCGTCTCTGAACCAGGGCTGTGGAGTTGGTACAAAAGTCATCCAACTCCTCAGTTTATGAAACCAGCGACACCGACTCTCAAAATTGGTACCCAAAATAGCTCAGACTCCTCGACCGTAGTCTAATTTTTACAAAGGCTATAGATTTGGTTCAAAAATCACCCGACTCCTCAGTTTATTGAAACCACCGACTCCGACTCCAGGTACTTAAAATTATTCTGACTCCAAAGCCCTGCTCTAAACGATCCTCTGGCCCCCCACTGCACCTCAGTTTCACTGCGCCTGTGCAGCCCTGGCCAATCACATCCTTGATCAAGCTCCTCGCCAACGGGTATGTCCTCCACATGCGCAGTAGAGATTTTCTCGTACTAGTGTTATTTTCACTACAGTTCCTCTTTAACACAGCCGGGATATTTGCTGTGCGCCCAAATTTTCCCGAAGCCCTTTTTACATGTACTGTATATACTTGCATATAAGCCTTATTTTTCAGCACAAAACATCAGTTGGAAAGTTACCCCCTCGGCTTATATGCGAGTCAGTGGAGCAGAACGGATGGTGGAGCAGGTTTTGTTACTGGCAGAGGAGCGTAAGGATTGTGCACTAGTGATCCTGCTCTTGTCAGCTGTCTTCTTGCTGTGTCCGTGCCCCCCATCCTCTGTAACATGGTGTGTAGAGTGCGCTGCTCAAGACTACCTGTGGAGCAGAGCGTGCAAGCAATGTGTCAGCAGTGCAATGATTGAGGATTCTTCCTGTGTGGCATTCGCAGTCTCATATCTATGACCCAATCTAGTGGCGTCTTGAGACACAACTATTGTCCTTGTGGCACATCTGGCGATGGGGAGAGGGCTGACTTGTACTGGGGGCACATCTGGCTACTGTGGAGTGGGCTATATTGGGAAGGGGGCTTATACGCGAGTCAATCACTTTTTCCTGTTTTCTGGGGGGAAAGTGGGTGCCTCGGCTTATACACGGGTCGGCTATATATGCGAGTATATACAGTACATCCAATGGTCTCACTTTTCAGATCTACTAATTCACAGAAATACAAACAACCCAAATCCCCCAAATTTCCTTATTTCATTCCAGGCCACATTGCGGGGGGGGGGGGGGGGTGATTCAGATAGTTTCTCTGTTTCATCCACTCAGAAATCCTGCCATAAAAAAAAGAAGAAAAAGAAAATCACAAAACCTCAGCGGTACACTCTGCACAGTTAACAGTGCAACATATCTTTCCCAGCCTTCCTCATCTCCAATCAGCCCAGCAGGTGCCGATCTATCCATTCTCCGCACGCATGCAAAGGATGCAGAATGGAGAACTGAAATGGCAATAGGTCTTTTGTCTGTGCATGTAACACCAGCCAAGATGGTAAATAAAGGGAAGACGTATCAGCCTCACCCCAAATGCAGCCAGACAATACTCCCACCGCAAAGGGGAAACCACAAGTCTGGATAGATACATCAGATCAATGTTGTGGCTCCATACATCTGATGTTCACATTGCTCAGGGCTACACATATAGCAGGAGCAAGTTCCTAAAGAGGAACTTTAACTAAAGATTGAACTACAACCCAATCAGTAGCTGATACCCCTTTTCTCAAATAGAGCATCAGGAGGGTCTGTATAGCTGATATAGTGGTGAAACCCCTCCCACAGTGTGATGTCATGATCATAGTCCTGACAGTATGCTGTCTGTAAACCTTGCTACGTTGAGAGAAATAACAGTTTTTTTCCCAACTGTCAAGCAAGCAATATCCTGCTCTGTGCACAGATTTCTCATTAATGAACATTCCGTACAGATCACCTGGCAGAACTATAGATGCCGCCACCACTGATAAATTTCAGAATGTAAATCAGGAACAGGATAGATTGTACAATAGGTAAACACTGACTAAATCTATAAATTAATATTGTGATAAATAAGCTATTTTATTAATTATGTTATTGTCGCTACAGTTCCTCTTGAAGGCCACTGTTGACAGTAGTGCATTGTAGTGCGGCGTAATGGACAATTTATAATGCGGCTTACTGCAATGTACCACCTATTCGACGTTCAGTGTTGCGGGTGGGTTGCGGTACTACCGGTAGTGGTGCTGTGCAGTACCGCTAAACGCATGCATTGACAGTAAAAGTGAGGCATATTTTTCACCGGCAGTATGCTTCACCCGATGCAACGTGCAAATGGCCCAAAGGGAACCCGAGGTGAGAGACATATGGAGGCTGCCATATTTATTTCCTTTGAAGCAATGCCAGTTGCCTGGCTAACTTGCTGATCTTCTGCCTATAATACTTTTGAACAAGCATGTAGATCAGGTGTTTCTAACACAAATCTGACAAGATTAGCTGCATGCTGGTTTCAAATGTGTGATTCAGACACTACTGACCAGAAAGATCAGCAGGACAGCCAGGTAATGTGCATTGTTTAAAAGGAAATAATTATGCCATATACTGTATGTCTCTCACCTCAGGTTCTTTTTAACATTACAGATGGTTCCTCATGTTTTACAGTGTTTCTCTATGGTGCTGACTCTTCCTACTGACTCCTGGATTGGACAGCTCCTGAAGTAAATATTGATTTGTCCAGCCCTGGTATTACCCAGAGATGCCTCATCCCAAGATTCCAGATGACAGGAACAACCTGCTCAGCACAAACAGGTTCTATCTATCCAGTGGGTGGATTTCCCATCACTTTCTCTTGTCATGCAGTCTACTGAACTTCAGTGAACTCCCTTTCATAACCAAATCAGGGCCACTCTGCCTATAGCTGTGACACAGATGGTAGGAGGAGTCATTTACAAAGCTGGACTAGCCTTATGGCCCATACTCACGGGCTACAATTGTTGCCGCAACATGTGGCGTGCGTGTTTCGGCGACAGGTCGCCCGTGAATATGAGGCGCAATACGGGCGCGCACCCCGAACCGTCGCTGCTGTCGCCAGGCGATTGGCGCGGTCAATCGCCCGGCGACAGTTGGCGCCGCAACTGTCGCTAGTCCGCGTGAGTATGCGGACTAGCGACAGCAACATAATAGAAAATGCACGGCGCTTCCGGCGAGGGGGAGGAACGTCTGCGACAGCTTCCGTCACACAGCTGATCCCTCTTCCGTGTGTGTACGCGGAGGGACCTGGCGACGAGCTGTCGCCGGCCTGTCGCGCACACGCTCACGTGTGCTGGCGACAGGCCACAAACTGAACATTACTAGCAAAGAAAGTGTCTCATTTTTATTTTCAGTCATATAGGTTTTTTTTTTTTTTATATAACATTGCATCAGTCTCTAATATTGGCAGTTTACAAACCACACTGTCTTTTAAACTATAAAACAGAGCAGAGCTAATGACCCTTTGAACTTCCCTGCAGTAAAACCTTTGCAAATTCTGTCTCTGACTGTTTCTATGATGTTTAATCGCTTCTGAAAACAGCACTGTAGCCGACCCAAGTTAGGTTGGAGAATTTAGAGAAGTTTGCATAGATAACAAATGAAGTTTCTTAACTCTTCCTGTACTGGAAAATAACATGAGAATCATTTCTTTGCTACTAATGTTCTATTGTCTCAGCAGAGTTTTCTCTATTGTGTGTATTAGGCTCTACTTAGCATGGCCACCAGCTATTGCAGGGTCTCCATCTCTGTCCAATTATCATCTGCTAAACTAAAAACGAAAAAAAAGAAGAGACGCTATCATATAGCAAAGCCACACAACGGGTTTTCAAATATTTAAATTCAGCTGCAAAGGTAATTTACACTAATCACCACAACTGGGACTGCACATGTATGAACGCAAGAAAGCGGGAAACCTTCTCCAAAATGAATGAATGGTTTTCCTCTCATCTAGTCCTTTTTATACCAATTTTAAATAGCTAATGAAATCCGGGAGACTCCTATCCCAAGATTAGGCGCTTTAAGTCCATGGTTCCGTCTGGCATTTGTACTTCTCGGACAGCACACCTATCTTGCTTCAATGGCTGTGTCAGATCTAGTCCGTGTGGCTAGCACTGACTTGATGTAGACCACAAGCAAAAAATGACCAGCACTTGCCGATTCTTAAAAAAAACAGGTTATTGATTCACAAGAAATGTGAACAAAGTATAGCCATGACATCCGGACTTCCAGAAGGTAACTATAGCTCGGTAGTAGTAATAGCTCTTAGCTGCATACAAATGCATGAAGATCTCCTCAAGGATAGGTTACGCCTTCATTGCAGCCCAATTCTGCTCACAACGGACTGTCGCCGTTTCGAACAGATCAACCGTTCTTTGTGATAGCATGCTCAAACATATGGCAATAATTGCAACCGGCATGCTCACCAATTTGTTTAATGACAAGCCTTTAAAAACTATAAAAAAAAAATATCAGTTGATACTACAGTAGAGTCCCGGTTACCTAACCAGAAGTCTGAACCAACCCGCACAAATCACCAGCAGGACTCACAACGGTGAAGGCAAACTTCTTAAAGAGGACCTCCAGAGTCACAACGAACATCCGGCAGCCTGCAAGTAAAAGTAAGTTATTTTACCCGAGAAGAGGTTTTGTCCCGCGATGTCGCCCCGAAGTCCCTGCATCACCCGACTTCCAGCGCCTGGCCCCGCCTCCTCTCTCTTACAGGAGAAAACTGCCAAGCTATTTACTGTAGTAAATAGCTTGGCATTTTTCTCTGCGGAGAGAGAAGAGGCGGGGCCAAACGATGGAAGTCAGGTGATGCAGGGACTTCGGGGCGACATCGCGGGACAAAACCTCTTCTCGGGTAAAATAACTTACTTTTACTTGCAGGCTGTCGGATTTCCTTTTTGACTCTGGAGGTCCTCTTTAAGGCTAAATGCCCACCACCACAAAGACCACAGAAGATGGATCGAGGGATACGCAGCAATGTAAAAGGCGACGAACGCTCTTTCCCCGATCCATCTTCTGCAAGTGTACCACGGGAGCAAATAACAGGCGTGAATGCGACCTTGAAAAATCATGTCAATTAGCGCGAGGGTACACGGCCGACCCAGTCAAATCATACAAAAAATCCTTGAAAATCCATCTAATCAATGCGGCAAGGGCTCTTGTTCCATTGAATTGGAAAGCAGCAACTGCCCCTACAATTAAAGCCTGGGTCGGGCGGGTCGAGGCAATTGAGACTATGGAGCATATCATACTGTTAGCACAGGATCGTAATGAGCAGTACACCATTACTTGGTCCCTCTGGAACGAATTCCAGTGTTCACAGAAATATAAAGACATTATGCAGACTTGAGGCTCAAAGAACCAAACTCTCTTCTCTTCCTGCCTTCTTTCATTCTTCTCTTTTTCTCCCCCTTAGATGGCCTTGTGGGAGGGCCCTAGACTGCAATGTATATAACTTTTGACATTGTTTGAAGGTTCTGGATTAATAAAACAGCCTCGCAATATTGGATACCTATATGCTTTAATTCAGATATGTTTTCTGCTGTTCATGATCTGTTTTGATAAGAATTTGTCCGCTGTCAAAGATCTTAATCTAGTCATGTATCTTTCAAGATTTATCAGTGTTCTGTTGCTTGACTTACAAAAAAGTTTGTTGTATGTTCTTTATCTACATTTGACAAATAAAAATTCAATTGTGAAAAAAAATTAGCGCGAGGGTCAATGGAGATAGAAAAGTCCATCCACCAGTGGATCAGTCATGGCGGTCATTCAAAGAAACAATTATTGCATGTAACTGAACGTTGTCGAACATCATTTAACAAACTCATTATACGATGTTACGCAATATCATGCAAAGGGTCGTTGTTAACCATTAGACGTGATCATTTTGTGGAGGGTATGGGCCTTTAGGGCTTTTCTGTGCTTGAAGACTGTGTTCCCAGCTCCTCCAAGGTTCATATGCTTTCAATTACTGTAGTTTAACATTTAATACGAAGTTCATGGTATGTGTATAGAGTGAGTTATAGTACTGTATTAGCTGGGCCTATTTTTAACAGAGTCTCAAGCAACCAGAAAACACACTTCTCCGGCATCAGGTGATCCCTGCTGGTTCTGCATAATCGAGAGGCTCCACAGTATATTTTTACAGAACTTTGTAAAAGGCTCATTCAGTCTTGCATTGGCTCCATAGGCTTTTTCAATCACTTTTCTATTTTCAGATGCCCTCCTGTCCCAGCTCTATGAGCGGAGCGGCTTTCACTAACCGCAATGAGTTCTGCTTTAATTTATGCTCTCCTGTCTCACTTATTTAGTGCCGCTCTCCTAGAAGATACCCAGAGAATACATTACTGGTAAATGCGATGCTAGATATTATTAACGAGAAAAGAAAAAACATGAAAAAAACAGCTCTGAAGTTAATGAAAAACATTTGCCGTGTGAAGTTAAAATGTGCGACTGCAACACAAAACAAACAGAAAGAACTTGTTACACTACGAAGCCACTTGATGCCCTCGTCACACAAAACAAGAAGCGGCACGCAGGAGCCAAACACGTCGGCCTTTTACCTGGGTAGAGCTGGTAGGAGCCCGTGTGCCACCTCACCAAGTACTTCAGATCCCTCACAGAGAGCCAGCCCTCAGAATCCATGCCGGAGTCACCTGCTGCTGCTGCCCGTCCCCTTGGCCCTGCGGCAACCGTCTCTCCTCATAAAATGCCACATTGTTCCCTGACAATTACCACCAGGTTGAGGCAAACTAATTGAATTCTCTGGAAATGCCAGCAAGCTTCAGTGGAGGGGCAAATAGATTCTCTGCCTCCTCAGAGCCTGAAGAAGAGAAAACTGATAGTATGCTTAACAAAGCACCATGGGAAGCCTGCTAAATAATTGAAGAAAGAGGACCTTTACCCCGCCGCAGATAAAGCCCCCTTAATTATTCATGTCACAGTGAAACGCAAGCAATAAGCATAGAAAGCCCCGGTGGCCACTTATGTCATATTTCTACGGGAGGCAGGACAGCAAGAACAAGGACGTGCGTACGTTAGCGCAAATTAAACTAATAAGAAGGACGGGATCTTTTCTACACAAAAAAGGAATGAGAGGCTCAATTCACAACCAAAACAAACTTTTCACAACTGTGCTAAAATGTAAATTTATTTATTTATTTTTTACAATAGTTGACGAGACTTTCCTTAAAGTGGACCTGAAAATGGAGAAAACCACCCTGTATGTATTTAGAGAGTTTAGCCTGTCTAATTCCCCCTCATCTGTGACTATCAAATCTCTCAGCTGTCAGCTCAGGAATCTCCACTGCCACAGCAGAGCAGCTAATTGGTAAACACAGAATGTTAACCCTATGTCTGCTTCCATGAAAGCAGGAAGTGGATACACTGAAGATTTACTGCAAGATTTGTATCAGCTGTAACAAAGGCTTTTCTGTAAAGTTTATAATGCTGTAGTTCTGATTTCAGGTCTGCTTTAATAGTTCACAGTGGTGCATTTTGGTGTAACGGCCACTTTGTGGTGCGGCTTACCACCCTGCAATGCATCAAGGCGCGTTGTGGTATAACAGATCGCGGTATGGTAACACATCTCACGCAGTGCATTATGGCTAATCTCACACATTAACAGTAGATGTGAAGCATACTTTTTAATGGACTGCATCCTTCACTGCACCTGAAGACAACGCAAGCATAACGTGCAACGCCACTGTCCCGATCTGTTGGGTTCCTGCTGTCACAGGTAACGCAATGGCTAACGGGAATGCTCTCTAGTGCTTACTTCCTGTGGCGGACAATAGAATTGCACGGAAGTGTATTGTCAAAATACGCTTCCACGCATGCGTGACGCGAATACGTGCGGCAAACAGTTTTAAAATATGCACGACCCTCCATCATTTACACGCAAGCGCGTCGCCCATAGACTACCATTATCTCAAGCAGTGCTTGTGGTGATGCACTGTTGCCCTTGAGTCATATCGGACACTTTTTGCACACCGCATCATACCGCAGTAAGTGTTAACGTCTCTATAGACTTTCATTGCTTTTGCGGCCCCTTGCAACAAAATAGGGTAATGCAACGCAGGTTTACCCAGCAAGTGGAAGTGTAAAAGGGGCATTTTATTGGCAAGGTGTGAAATGATCACCTAGGAGAAATCTTAGGAGAAAAAGGTAAATGGCACGTGGGCCTTAGTGTATTTTATCAGCAGACATAAGCCAGTTTCGAGGCATGGAGGAGGTCCCTTCTTCAGGGCAATCAAGTCAAATACCCTCTTTCCCTGAAATGAAGACATCCCCTGAAAGTGAGCCCTAGTAGGAATTTCTAGCATGCTCGAAATATAAGCCCTACCCCAAAAGTAAGCCCTAGCGGCAGTAAGGGGAAAAAGTATGGCAACTTGTGTTATTACCTGTGCCCATTGTCATACTTCTGCATAGGCTGAACATCAGGGATACGGCAGCATGGACCTGGGGTAAAGAAGAGGATGCAGGGGGATACCAGAAGGACATGAGGGACAGCAGAAGACACAGCAGACGACAAGGAGGACATAAGGGGACACAGAAAGACAGGGGATAGGAGGACACCAGGAAGACACTAAAGGTAGGCACACAAGAGGTGGATCCAGTAGAGGAAGAGGCGGCACAGTGGGGAAGGCAGGAGGACACACCGCACAGGAACTCTTGTGTTCATGAAAATAGAAGACATGGCCCGAAAATAAGCCCTAGCACATCTTTTGGTGCAAAAATTAATATGACACAGGCCTCAATTCACGGAGCATTATCAAACGTTTATCAAACACTTTATCAAACGTTTGATAATTTACCTCATGGGTAAAAGCTCACTAAGGTGTTATATATTTGTTGAACGTTTTATCGATAAAACATTCGATAAATATATAACACCTTAGTGAATTCAAAATTAGATTTTACCCATGAGGTAATTTATCAAATGTTTATCAAACGTTTGATAAAGTGTTTGATAAAACTCCGTGAATTGAGGCCATAGTCTTATTTTCAGGGGAAACATTCACTCACTTGCAAGAGATGTCATTCTTCAGGTGGCCCAGCACACACAATGTGGCCGCAAGAAAAATCACATCACTTGTGTCCACCACAGTGATTGTTAAGTAATTGAATGTGCTGGAGAAAATCAATCTGTGGATGACTGCCGAAGTCCACATTTAGAGTGTGATTTGATGCAATAAATTAATCCCCTGAGGTGGCCGTACGTTTATTGATTTTCCTGTTCAATTCCTGGCAGAGTCAATCAATCTTCCGGAAACCTATTGCCCCGACATTGATTTTTGCAAACTATCAGTCGGCCTAACGGAGAAATTCCATCGATCGGTGTAAGAAAGGTAGCCAATTGGTGGGCCAAGCATTGCACTGCATTGAAAAGTGCAACGCTGCAATTCGACTTATTTTTCAATAGATTTTCTCCTGTAGTCTATTGAATATCGATGTGCTGTGTGTGGAAGGAATCAATCCCTCCCTGATCAGACTCTGATCGGAGAGGGATTGATCTTTGGCCACATTGGGTGGCGATTAATAAGTGTAACAACCATATCCCGCAAATTAGAGCCTTTCAAACAGGGCTGTAAAGTCAGTACAAAAATCATCCGACTCTACAGTTTATGAAACCACCGACTCCAGGTACCAAAAATTGCTCTGACTCAGAGCCCTCGACTTTGACTTCTTAGTCGAATACTTACCAGGGCTGTGGAATTAGTACAAAAATCATCAGAGTTTCAGAAACCACCAACTCCAGGTACAGCCCTGCTTACAGATCAGCTGATCCCATGCTTCTCCCCGCCAGTCCTGCCGCATACAGACATAACCAGCAGTAAGTTATACCTCGCTTGTTTATGTTCTCCTGGCCTGTCATATCCTGCCTCTACCCTGGAGGACAAATCTCCAGGATATCTCCAGATAATGAGAGGCAGACCCACACGTGAGGTCAGTAAATCTAGGCATGTCTCCCCTCCTGGACACAACTGTGCAAGGAATGGAACTTGCAGAAAAGTAAAAAAACTTGCCATAAACCTGAGCCAAACCATCCAGCGAGGCCCAGAGCCTGGCCTGAAGCCAAGCGTAGTGCCGGTGATGAAATGTGATCTCTGTGGCCGCACAGTGGATATTCCCAGCCATGAATTACCAGGAAAGCACACGCTATTTATAATACACAGATCTATTCTCACCGCATTTCTCAGGGAGTCCTACGTAAATCAGGAAGACCGATCACTCAGCCCAGAGAAAACACAGCAAGTTCACTCAACAGTGTTCAGTACATTCAGGAGATTTATCATCAGGTCTGTGCGGCATCCATCAGATGGCTGACAAATCAAAATGGTTATATATTCAGGACATACAGCGACAGTGCAGAAAAGATGCAATGACTGTTACTACTACTACATGCAGTAGCAAGGAAAAGGTTCAAAAAGATACTCGAAATTTTAATTTACCACATAGAAAATGCCAAAGTTTTGTGGCCACTTGGACCACTTTATCAAGGCTGTGTGTGGACAGATGATGCAACGGTAATGAGAAGGGACAAGAGCTGCAGCCGGTACCTGGAGAAGTATACACCATTGGAACGCAATTCAAAGCAGACTCTGCATAGCCGGCTACAGAGGGAGAGGAAACCTGGGGAGGGTCTCTGTGGTCAGTCAAGATCAAGCTTAAAGGAAAACAGTAGTGAGAGGTATATGGAGGCTGCCATATTAATTACCTTTTAAGCAATATCAGTTGCCTGCAGATCCTCTAATACTTTTATCCATAGCCACTGAACACGCATACAGCAGATCAAGCGATTCTCACCCAGATCTGATAAAATTAGCAGCATGCTTGTTTCTGGTGTTATTCAGACACTGCTGCAGCCAAATAAATCAACAGGGCTGCCAGGCAACTGTTATGGTTTAAAAGGAAATAAATATCACAGCCTCCATATACTTTTCACTTCAGTTGTCCTTTAATCTTCATGGGTGACACCAATAGTTACGTGTGTACACCTTTTCTTCAACCTAATCACATCCAGGTAGGAGGACGTCCTATCTGAACAATATATCCCAATTACAACCAATCCCTTGGCCCTCTTATTACACAGATGTTAAGATTCGATAAAGACTGCAATCAGATTGTAACATGCATGGCCAGCTTAAGATTTTACCTAAGGCACCTGTTAGTGTTATAATCCACATACCGTACTCTAAGGTTGTACAAATATGAAGAAATCATGCATCAGGTTGCTGTTCAGCAGTTTACTAGTAGTTTACTAAATTTAAATGTGCAACTGGGCAGAATGGTAACTTAGTGGTTAGTACTTTTGCCTTGCAGCACTAAACTCTAGGATCCTGGCCAGGAAGCAGTCTGCACAGTGTTCATATGTTCTACCCAGAGATTCCAAGGGTTTCCTCCAAGCACTCCTGCTTCTTCCAAAATCCCCAAAACATACATGAAGTCTAATAGGCTTTTCCTCAGGAACTGTTTAGACCGAGACCTCCTCCCCCTTCACAGGGACGGGTGGGAGAGTCAGAGAAACATATCATTTAGTGTACTCTGTAAAGCACTGCATAAAATGTCAGGTCTATATTAATGCAGATTACTAATGGATACTTCTGCCGTAAAAAATGTACCTAAGGTGACATGTGACATGATGAGATATATGAGATAACATGTGTACGTACAGTGCCAAACATCTATAACTAGGCTGTGGTCCTTTTTTTTTTTACCAGAAAGCGTTAACCTTCAGGTGTGCAAGTTTCTCGCGTGTCGGATTATAGCGTAGCCCTCACTGATAAGGAATTACAGCCATAAAACTTTTTTCCGAAGAGAACAACTTCTGAGAGCAGGTGGTAGATAAAAAAAAGGCCAATAGTTCATATATTTTAGCTCTGGGACCCTTTATAGACTACCACTGGGCAGAGGCAATCTATTTTGTAAATCTACTTTTTCAACATAAAATAAAAGCTTGGGAGATCTTAAAAAGTCATTTTTAGGCATAGGAAGTTAAATACAATTGTTTATCTGAACAGTTTATTTTCACATCAAGTTCACTTTAAGCTCCACTATAAAACTCTCTGTACAACAGCACACACTCCCCGTATGAATGCTACCTCACTGCCGATCTGCAGCAGCCTCCATCACTTCACTGGTCTGGGCTCTCACCACACAAGTACTTTTGTTTAGATGACACTTGAGTTAAAACCTCAGGCTGTTTCCCAAAACGCTTTCTTGTTTCGTGTTCCGGGAATGCCCTGTTTATAAACGGATTTGGTGGATGATCCGCACAACACAGCGGAGTACTGAAGGACCACAGAAAACTATTTCAAAAGGGAAGAAGTGTGACTGATGGTTAGTAATGATGCCACACCACAGAGGACTCGGATGACAGCAGCGATGACTCGCGTAAGAACAGGGGACCATTCTCTGTACTCTCAAACTCTGGTTTCAGGGGGCTTCCACACTAATCCTTATCTGGCTCTCATCCAAATGCATAGAGACAAGGAGGGAGTCCATGGTTTTCTACCTCCTTGAAGTGGGATAACACCCTGACATAAAAATCAATAAAAATGTGTTTTCCTACTTTTTATTACCCATCCAGTTACCATTTTTTGCTTTTATGCACAAGTAATATTGTCTGTTTACAAATGACATGTTCACAAAGTACAGTTTATCTGCACTGACAGCTGCCATTGCATTCATTGCACAGCTGCTATATTTTTATATTAAAATCTATCTAGTGATCACTTCTCAGCTCTTTCTGCTTCTACTGTGTGTGGAGCTCAGTTTTAGCACTGCTGCTAATGTTTACTAACTGTATCTGACAAAAGAATGTAAACAGAAGATAGTGTTATCACCTCTAGATTAGGCAACAAGCTTTTCACTGAAGAAGAAAGTGCTGTGTTGAAGGTGGCCATACATCTAGCGATTTACGCTGGGCATACACGGCTCGATTTTGCCGCTCGATTCTCTTATCTTCCGCTTGTTTTTCTTATCTTTTTCCACTGTGTTTAATGCAGAATCGAACGACGAAATTATTGGGCGGGAAATCGGATGTGTTGGAAATTATCTATCGAGCCATCTAAATGGCTCAGAATCGAGCCGTGTATTCCCAGCATTAGCGGCCGATTGACCATCCTATTCAAATATAATCGAATCAGATGAAAATCAGTGCCGCCAAGCGCATGCCCGACTGACGATGCAACCAATTTTGGGCCGAGCATGTCCCTCGGACATGCTGCAAGATGTCGGGTCGTCGTGGTCGATCGGGTGCATAGCGGTAATGGTGAGAGATATCAGACAAGTGACAAAACCCCCGGGCGCTGTTCCCACAGTGTATAAATGTGCGTGTATGTGTGCGTTTATACGTTACCTGTCCTTTGTTGCGGTGCTTGTCCGTCTTCCAAATCCACTGCTCTTCCATTAGCCTTATACACGCCTAATGTAAGAGTGGCGGATGCGCAAGACAAACGGGCACAGCGACAAAGGACAGGTAACGTATAAATGCTCACATTTATGCAGATTCAGGGCCCGTTTCCACTTGTGCAAATGCAAATTTTCATGTGAATTCGCATGGATGACTATGTATGTGAATTTAACCAAGGCTGTGCCTGTGTGCATTTCCATTGTTTCTATGCAAAATCGTATGCGAATTCGAATGAAAACTTGCATGCCAAAACCGCATGAGAAATTTCCTATTAAATACATTGTATGCGAATTCTGATGGCCCTGCCGTGCAGATTTTTTCTGCACAAAAAAACGCTCAGAAATCCTGACAAGTGGAAACAGGCCCATCCACTTGTATTGTTTATGCGAACCTGCATGCAGGAAACGCATGCAGATTCGCTCTAGTGGAAACGGGCCCTTATACACACTCAGGAGCAGCGGCGAGGTGGCGGACTCGGCTGATTCCTGAGAGGTTTCATGCTGAAATCAATCAGCGATCGGCCTGTGGTGTATGGGCAGCCGACATCTCTCTCCGATCAAATTCGATCAGCTAGAGATTTGTCTCTTGATCAAAGCTGCTCATCGACGCCTGATTTATGGGCACCATAACTGTAGCCATACATGGATTTAATCAGAAGTCAGCAGACTAATCCACACTTGGCACAAACTGAAGATAGGTGCCCCCCTCTCATCCTGCCACCCCAAACACTGGCCCAGGAGAGGCAGTCCTGCGTGCGCACACGGCCTCTGAGCAGCTGTCTGCACTGCAACTCATTTATTTCCGTGCTTCAATATCCTTATCAGGAAAAAAAGTTCATCTACTTCGCTAGCCTAAATTCTTAAGAAATGCTGATTAACACTGATTACAAAGTAGGGGGAAAAAGTGTGTGCTAATCACAGAACACCACCCATAAAGCTGTATAAATTATCAATTTCATGTGCAACGCGGAAGCACATCTGCAAGTACTTATATTTGTAAGCAAATTTATGTGATATTATTCTGAAATCATTAGTACAGGATAGGGAGAAAAAGAAACTAGATTAGATAAAGAAAAAAAAGGATACATTTTGCTAGTGATCGGTGAAAACTAGAAACGAGGGACAGGCTTTTCTCAATAACTAAAAAAAAAATAATAATAATAATTGTATTTTTTAGTTCTGATCATAAAAAAAAAAACAAATCTACAATTAGAGGAACTTCATCCTGATCATTAGCGGATACCCCCTTTCCCATGAGTAATCTTTTACTTTTTTCTCAAATTAATCATCGGGGGGAGGGGTGTCTGTATAGCTGATATCGTGGTGAAACGCCTCCCACAGTGTGATGTAAGGACCATGGTCATTTTGCTTTTTGACAGTGTGCTGTCTGTGGACCTCGTTGCATTGTGGGAAACAATGGCCGTCTCCAACGGCCAAGCAAGCAATATCTCCCTCTGTGCATAGAACTCTCAGTAACTAACATTCCGTACAGATCACCTGGCAGAACTAAAGATGTCACCACCAGTGATAAATTTTAGAATGTAAATCAGGGAGAGGAAAGATCTTACAAAGGGCAACCACTGACTAAATAGTCTATAAGGCTTTGATCACATCTAAAATCAAAATCATTGATGCCAGCAATTTTTTTGGTGCGTTTTTCCCCCTCCTGGCGCTCCACTGCGATTTTATACAAAACGCTTTTGCAGAGCGATTCGGTTTTGGAAGTGAACTCTTTCACCCGGAAATGAATAAATGTATACACACAATGTATTTATTCATAAAAATCACCGGATAAAGTGATTTGTGAGAAAAATCGTCCCGAAAATGGTACATGCAGTGCTTTGCTAAATGGAAAGCGGACGAAATGCGCTGATATGAACTGTCCCATAAGGAATCATTGCACAAGCGCTTTTAAGGCAATTTTCAAAATCGCCGGCGCTCAAAAACAACAACAAAAAAAACGCAAAATGCCCTAGGTGTGAACAAGCCCTAAATTATTATTGGAAAAACTAAGCAATTCAATTCATTGTTATTTTCAGTACACTTCCTCTTCAGGACACTAAACCAAACGTTGAACAAGTCAAACTGTGTCTAAAAGCAAAGTACTACCATACATCCCTCATGTACCAAGTATGCTTGTAAGAGTTTCTCGCCCTCTCTGTATTCAGCCACCGGACAGATCAGTGAGGTGTGACCATTTGACAGCACTCCTAGCAGTAATGCCAGATATCAGGTCAATGGAGTGCATCGGGCAAAATAGTGTGGATGACATCCCTCCTATGACTCAATATTTCCGGCCCCACCTCCAAGCGTAAGTCTTTATTGCTTCACACAGAACAATACCAAGGTTTTGAGACCACGTTAGGGATGATCAATGAGATGCAAATATTTCTGAGTTCATGCTGGATTAGGTAAATTTTGGCAGCTTGAAAATGGACCAATCAATTTAAACCTGGATGGTACTTGATTGGTCCATTTTCAAGTTGCATAAATTTGCATACAAAATAACACAATCCTGCATAAACTCTGGAAATATTTGCATCTAATTGGTCATCCCTAGTCGCTTTATCAAAGTGATGAGCTTGTGGCAAATATGTTAGGCCGTCTTATTCAAACCAGAGGAAGGGACAAGGTGAATACACCACAAGTGACTCTCTAAGAAGCAGTGTCTAAGTACTTGGAGGAGGTGGCGGCTATTCTAGGCGTGACCATGTGACACACAGAGTAGGAAGAATAAGAGATGGCAGATGATATTTCTCAGAATACCTTGCACTTTGCAAAGTCAAAAAATTGTCGAGTGGGGCAAGATGAGAGAATGGAAGGTCAGCGCTTTTCTGCACAATTCTGCTTACAATAGAAGAGATGGTGAGCCGACGACAGCCGGGTCCTCACAAAAACTACCCGGTTGGAGCATCCGGCTAAAAGAGCCTGGGGAGACCACTGCTGCCATTTTTCAGAACCGACCGATGCATTCCACTGACCGCTAACGGAACGGAGGGTGACGAATGGAAAACTGAGCCTTTTAAAAACTGATCTGTGCCACGAATGAGTTTTACATGAATCAGTTTACCATCTGTGCCAGTGTTAACTGGGCCTATACTGGGCCCCCATACTCACACCTACAGGAATTCTCAACCTTAAAGCGGACCTGAACTCAGAACTTCCTCTCTGCTCTAAAAGATACGCAACAGCATAATAGCATTTAAAGAAAAACGTTTCCTTGTTACAGCTGATACAAATCCTGCAATAAATCTGCAGTGTGTCTACTTCCAGACCACATCATTTTTGTACTACATCGAGTAGCATGGATCTAGCAACACTGGTAATCCGACTTTCAAGGCACCCATACATTGCTAGATCGAGAGACAGATCTTTCTGATCAGAGAGAGATCTGTTGACTACCAATACATTGCAAGTCAATGCCCAATCGATTTCAGGAATAAATCTTTTGGGGAATTGGCCTTGTGACGCCACCGTGTTGCTGTCCTCCCAAATCTAATATGTGTCTCCTGGCGCCCATGCATTAAAATGTGTCACCTGTTCCAGCTGTGCTTCTGCATTTGCACTGCTGGCATATAGCACATGACGCGTGTGTAACATCACGCGCGCGCCAGTGCTACGCATCACATCACACACCCGCCAGTGCTATACGCTGGCAGCACATGGAGATCGACAGGTGAGATATTTTAATGCATAAGCAACATTTGGGGGGACAGTGTCTGGATTTCCGTTGTGATAACACATGCCGCTATCGCCGTGCCCCCGATCGACCACGTCGGCCCGAGATTTCCCAGCATGTCGAAACAATACATTCGACCACATTTCAGTCGAATTATCAATCACCCATGCTTGTTGTAGAACCGATTTTAATCATCAAATCGGGTAACAGCTTACCGGCCAAACTGCCACTTATATATGACCACCTTTAGTCAGAATTCTGCTGAAATCTGATTGAATATCTCTTAGCACAAGGTGGTGGTCCAGAACAATGTCATGGATCTATTGATCGCAAACCTGACTGAGCAAGAATCTTGCAGTGTATGAGAGTCTAAACTCCCAGAAACCAATCGTGAGTCACAGTCCTCTGACTTCAGGGTTGCCATAGGTTACTGTACACTGCAGCTTTGAACTGTGGAAATTAATGATCCTAGTGGTGCGTCTCCTTGTAGGGTGATCGGGAGCAGTGTGTGCGTGTCAGAGCGATCCATACAGCATAATAGCGATCCAATAACATAATAGAAGGCTGCACTGACTGGGATATTGTGACTGCAAGCGGCTCTCACAGCTGTAGAGAGCAGATTACCGCGAGACAATAGACAACTATGCAAGATGTTCCAGTCACTGTTACTGAGGGCTAACAAGCAGCGTGTCCCGGCATGTGGAAGCACCCGCCGGTGGCTGTGAGGGACTTGGGGTATCTCTTTGCAGGAATGGATATTCAAACTTTCACTGTAAAGAAGCTCAGCATACCTAAGCAGAAACCTGCTGAACAACTTGTTACAACTTGTGTTATGCAAAGGACGGTATCTTCCTCCGCCCGTAGCCGTACTACATCACTCAGCTGACTGGGCTGTGCAGGAAACAGATGCATTTAAAGGGGACCCCGCAGAGAGATGCCTGTGTGACTGGAATCTGCAGATAGTAGCCACTAAGTTTGGCTGCATCAATGAAGACTCGAACCTCTGCATCACGACATAATCCCACTCCTGTCAGGATCCTAGAGCACCTGGTGCACTCAGTTACACAGCTCTTTGGCTTCTATTTACCTGCAGTATAAAGGGACCCAGAAGCAGCCACAGCTATGCCCTTCTTAAGCTATGCTACACGTCATGATGATCCCTTGGCTTCACCAGTTTCTGAGTCAAGGTAGGCCATACACCATCTGTTGATTTTAAATGGTCAAATAGGTTGGTTCTTTTCCTGACTTGTGGCCACGTTGCCTAGAACTGCATCAAGCGGTACAAAGCTAGCAGTGGTGGCATCCAATCAATATTCAGATTTCTGCTGATATCTGATGAATATTGCACCGTGCAAGGTGGTAAGCCAGGTAAAGATTGAGATCATTTATTCAACTGAGAATACATAATTTACCAGTGCATGCCCAGCATCACACCTGAACCAATCATATGGTCAAAGGCATTAGCGTAAAGTCACATCACTTCATCTGCATTCTGGATCAGTGGAGTCAGGTCACATGATCTGCACTGATTCTGGAACAATGGAATCAAGTCACCAGGCCTGCACTCATTCTGGATCAATGAAGTAAAGTCATTTGACCTTCACTTTATTCTGGATCAGTGGAATCAAGTCACCTGCAGGGCTGTGGAGTCAGAGTAATTTTTGGGTACTCGGAGTCAGAGTTTTCATAAACACATTCATCAGAGTTGGATGATTTTTGTAGCGTTTCCATCAGAGCTGTGGAGTCGGTACAAAAATCATCTGACTCCTCAGGTTTATGAAACCACCGACTCCAACTCCGGGTACCAAAAATAGCTCTGACTCCTCGACTCCAACTCCTTCGTCTAATACTTACCAAGGCTGTGGATTTGGTACAAGAATCATCCGACACCTCAGTTTATGAAACCACCGACCCAAACTCCAACTCCCACTCCAGGTACCCGAAATTGCTCTGACTCCACAGCCCTGGTTTCCATTGCCCTGATAGGGCTGTGGAGTCTGAGTCCAGGAGTCAGAGCAATTTTCGGGTACCTGGAGTCGGTGGTTTCATAAACTGGAGAGTTGAAGTTGGAGTCAGATGATTTTTGTGCTGACTTCACAGCCCTGGTCACCTGACCTGCACTCGTTCTGGGTCAGTGGAGCAAAGTCCCTTGAACTGCACTCATTCTGGGTCTGTGACTGTGTGTACTGATGAGTGGATGGGTATTACAACAAAGAAAAAGCTTTTTAAAATGAAGCTAATAATTGCATCCCTCCCATTCCCTTCAGTCTTGGGTTTTTGTCTGTCATGATCTCTTTGGTGGAAGTTCACATTCTGAAGAGAGGAGTGGGATTAGTCTTTTCCAGAACTACTTCCTTACACTGCTTAGAAAATTGGTCACCCCAACAAGAACCAGTTTATAGGTTGCCTGATTAATTTGGGTAACTGGCTCACTAATCAGTAAAACCAGAGGATGAGCATGACAGCCAAGGAACCAGCAGGTCATAAAGAGTTCATAGTCCGATCACAAAGAATGCATGTTAATGACACGTCTTTAACTCTAATTTTGGTCAAATCTGATGTTTGCAAGATTTCACACACAAACGTCTCTGCCTGTCTTACGCACTGTCTGCAGAGTCGGTTGGACGTATAGGTGACACTGACTGGGAGCAAACGATACGTCAAGATCACATAAATGTAAAATAAATCATTGACAAATGCCATTTAAATCGACTCACTCACTCTTAAAATTAAAAAAACATAGCATTCTGACTTTTTACAAACTGGTCTGTTGTCACTTTAATGCACTGTGCAAATGCAATAAGAAATGATAACAATAATAATAATAATACTAGTAATAAAGAGAGAAGTAGCGTATGGACTTACCTCCATCAGAGACTGTAGCAGCCTGCGGAAAAGAAGAGAGAGACATGAGTGTACAGAAACTGCATTACAATGCCTAAACCGAAAGAACGAAATAAATAAATAAATCCGCTAAACATAAAATCAAAGTAAAAATTGTGATTATCTGTCAGGCTCAGAAAGCGCAAAATATCCTGAAAGAGCTCTTGCCAAAAGACATCAATGTGAGCAGCAGCTGGCTCCACCCCTCCGCCAGCTGAACTCAGCAGCCCCTCCCTGGATAATCAGAATTTCTATCCTATCAGTCACACGCAGCTCATAGAAGAAAAAAAAATATGCTGGTTTTGCATAAAAACACTAATCACTGACAGGATAAAAATACTCCACAGTCATTTGCATAGGCAAAGATTCTGAAAAGGGAATGTTCCCACTCCGGAATACCAAGTACACCAAGAGGATGCGACTACTTCTCAGGCTGCTGAGCCATGCATTGGGAATCAGTGACTGGGGTGCAGCATACAAGGAGATCAGGAGGTCACAGAGATGCTCCATGGATTGTAAGCACATGACAGGTCTCTGGGGACAACACTCGTCCTTTTATAATCAGCACCAAGTTGGCACGTTATTCCTTATGCCTCATTCACATCATTTAGCGAAGATGACAGTGCGATCGGAACGCAATGCGTATGATCGCACCTTATCTGAGTTACTATGCGCTGCTGATCCCATTCACTACAGTGAATGGGTCAGCATTGCTATTTCCAAAAATATGCATGCAGCAGTGCGATAGCGCATCGAACTGCTGTGCAGCGCATATGATGGGAACGGTAGAAGGGCTGTCCATGCCTTTCTACCGCTCGTGTGTCGCACACTTTACGCGCTGCTGAAATGCGCACGGCAGCGCATAGTCTGAACGAGGCCTTAGAATTCATAGGAAGTCGTGTTTACCCAGAATCCTCTAGCCCCCACTGGAGTGGATAAAGACAAGTGGGGTCACTGCAACATATTGTATGCCTTGCCTCAGGTCAGGTATACTTTAAAGGGGACCTAAACTCAGAACTTCCTTTCTGTTCTTAAAGACCAGCAACAGCTTAATAACTTTGAAACAGTTCTTTGTTACAGCAGATATAAATCCTGCAGTATTTATCTGCAGTGTGTGTACTTCCTGCTTTCATGGAAGTAGACATACAGATTAGCTGCTCTACCGAGGCAGCCAGCTGACAGCTGAGAGATGAGTCCAATGACACTAGAAGCCCAATGGCTAGCAGCTTACATGACCAGGGACATGCCAGGCCTTGTCATGGGACACAGGCAATGGAGAGAAGAGAGGGACACAGAAAGAGCTTGCCGGCGGATATGGGAGTGTAACAATTTTGAATTTTTAGGAGGAAGACATGCAAGCCACCTGGAAATGGAGCAATTAGCCAAGAGTAGCGTGTTCAGTAACCCAGCAACTATTCACTAAGGAGTCCTTGGGCAAGACTCACTAACACTGCTACTGCCTACTGAGAGCATCCTAGCGGCTGCAGCTCAAGTGCTATAAGGCCGCCAGGAGAAAAACGCAATATGAATGTTATTTGTCTTGTCTTTTGTCGAAAGAGATACATCTTGGTGGATGGCTACAGGGGGGTATTTACATCAGAAGACACCAATACACACCGTAAAATGTTCAAAATTACAACCGTTTTGGTAAAAGAAAATCTAAAGGTGCCCATACATCAGACGAGGTATGGGCAGATCGACCAAGAGACAGATCTCTTTCTGATTGGAGAGTGATCTGTTGGCTGCCCGTACATCACAGGCCGATTCCCGATTGATTTCATGCTTATATCTCTTGGGAATTGGCTGCATCCACCACATTCGCCGCGGTTCCCGGAGTGTATAAATGTGCATCTGTCGCTGTGACCGCCATCTCCCAAATCCGTCGCTCTTCCATTAGCCGGCATGTCGCACGTGTGACATCACATATTCGCCTCGTGCTATGCGCCAGGGGTGTGTATGGGGCTAATGGAAGCACAGCGTATTCGGAAAACGGATAGGCACTGCGACACAGGACAGGTAATGTATAAAGGCACACAAACATGCACATTTATACACTGCGTACACAGCGCCGCGTGTTTCATCGATTGTCCCGATATCGCTCGCAGTTACCACCATGCACCGGATCAACCACCACAGCCCGACATTTTGCAGCATATCTGATCAACATGCTCGTCCCGCAATTTTCATCCGATTGGATAAGAGTTATACAATCGGATGGTCGATCGGCCGCCAAGTCGCTAAGTGTATGGCCACCTTAAAAAGCATATACAGATTTAAGCCCCATCTACACAATACGATTCTTTGTGCTATTCGATTACGATTCTATTTACGATCCAATTATATTCGACATGTCCGATCGGGATTCGATTCGATTCAATTTGCCATTGTTTTGCAATGGCAAATCGAATCAAATCCCGATTGAACATGACTGATTTAATTGGATCGTAAATAGGATCGTAATTGAATCGCACAAAGAATCGTATCGTGTAGATGGGGCTTTATACTTTGTATACAATTTTTTTGCTTCACAAGCAAAAGCGCACTTTTTCTGCATTGGAAACGCAGGCGAGTAGACTGGCGTGAACAAGGCTGTAAGCCTAACAATTTATTCACACGTTTCCCCAAGGTTGTTCCATCACAATCAGCGCCACATGACAAATATTCCAGATATCTTACAATGTAAACTCTCCGCAGGGAACTTTCACCCCTCGTCACATAAACAAGAGGTGTGTGATTGGGATAGATGGGGACATGTTTGTGTTGTAGAATGTGGCTTGGAGAGACAGATGATTGTGTAGTGTGGACAATAGAGCCAGTATACTGCCTGGATTACACCTCCATTGTGCAGCTATCTCAGCAAACACTGCAGGTAAACCTGATCTATTATCCCTCTATGGGAGGCGATGTTCCCTGGGAGCAATACACCAAGTCCCGGGATCTATTCATAGTATGGGAGAGAAGAGTCGGGCGGATCGCTGGTAACCAGTCTTATCTCCCGAACGATAGTCTGTACACACGCCGGATTTCATGCGGAAACGTGCGAACGACGGAACGTTCAAACGACCCGTCGTTCGCGCAAATCCGACGTGTGTATGGGCCTTTATCACAATATAAACATGATCGTTATTCAGGGAGTCATTGAAGTGGTGACAATAATAGCTATAATGCTGGGTACACACCATACAGTTTTCTGTCAGATTTACCTGCCAGATCAATTATTTCCAACATGGCCTATCTGAATTTCAATTTCACATTTTTTTATATCGATTTTCATAGAACTGAACGAAAATCTAACGGAAAATTAAAAAAAAAAAAAAAAAAAAAAAAAAAAAAATCGAAATTCAGATTGGACATTTTTTTATTTTCTGAAGCCTCTTTCCAACCTGTTTTCCCCTCCCACACCTCTGTTCCTCTCGGATTGGCCAATATTTCTCATGCTGAGACAATGCACTTTCCATAGTAAAGGGCGGGCAAATTAGGCAGAGGAGAGTAAGGCGGGAAAGGACATTGGGATTGGCTTCAAAATAACCACACTTAAAATGGGAAATGCTAAGAAGGATTTTCTCTTTTTTTTACTGTAGAAAAACAAGTTTGCTTTCTTAAAACAGAAAGAATTTGCGATAATTCAGGTTGGAGTGAGCTTGAGATGTCTCCCAGGCACCACTGCTGAATATATGCAAATTAACCATTGTACCCTTAGAAGCTAAACACACCTCCAGAACCGCTGGAATGCAATGATGTGTCAGTTTGTTAATTTGAACAGAGCCAGAATAATCCAACCTGCATACAGACTGTTTCGGATTGTTTGATCCTCATCAGTGCATGGCATGGATTAATTTGGCTCTATGCTGTAGGGCTTGTAACACCGAGAGGTACAGACTAACCAGCAAGCTCATGGTGACCCAGAACTCATTGGAGTGTGTAAGGGACTACAATGGTCCTAAAAGCATTTTACTGTAGAAAGATCACTAAAATCAAAACGTGGAGAGTGCAATACATATGTTATGTAAGTAGAGCAAGTATGTTTTTTTTCTGAGATAGTATGGCTGACAGCTCCTCTTTAAGGGGAAGCTGGATACTTATAACACCCCCCCCCCCCCACACACACACACACACACACACACACACACCTGTCTCCTGTACACAAGTGTGATAGGCCCGTACTCTATCACACTGCACTGTAAAGAGAAGGGTCATACTTGTTCATTTGGAAGCTTTGGAAATTAGGCTATTTGTGTTCCTAAGTGGGCAATGATGAAAAGTAAGCAAAAGAATTACCTCTCTACAGCTTTTCCTCAGGTACTACTTCCTGCCTGACAGCACAGCTATAAAGAGCACAAGTGAAGTGTGTGCCGGTGTTATTTGAGGAGCAGAAATGCAGACATCAAACCAACAAACCTTGATTCCGGTGATACGTTCAATGACTAACTGTACATTTACTTCAGAGAACACAAATATGAGCGTAATACTTTTATACAAAGCAAGCTAGGCGTACTTACAGCTCAGGCAGCATTGACACTTGTCTATGCCAATTCCACATGCAATTTTCCACACATCCAATTCTGTGTGTCGCAATTTTTTATTTTTATTTTTTTTTTGGGGGGGGGGGGGGGGGGGGGGAGGTTATTCCTTTAATTTTTTTTTCCTCTGCAATTCTGCTTTTTTTGTATGCGATTTTCCTAGGGCTGTGTAGACAGCCCAGGAAAAATTATCATCCGTCTACATCCGTACCAGGGCTGTGGAGTTGGTACAAAAATCATGTGATTCTGACTGCCCAGTTTATGAAACCACCGACTCGGTCTCCAGGTGCCCAGAACTGCTCCAACTAACATTTCCCTGTTTGTTTTTATTTTCCTGTGCATCCCAATGAAGTTCATTTACACGATAATGCACTTAATGAACTTCAAAATCAGATAAGATTTTCACATAACAATTGCAACTTTTCTGCGTTTCCATTTCTGCGTTTTAAATGCGAATTGCACACAAGCAAAATTAAAAAAAAAAAAAAAAAAAAAAATATTATATATATATATAAATAAAAATACATTGTTCCAGCGCGGTTTAAAAAATAAAAATAAATAAAACGCACAAAAATATAAAAAAATAAAATAAAAAGCAGGGTGATGCCCTCGAAATACATTTGTTTTGTGACAAACACAAAATTGCAATTCCACGCGATGCATGCAAATGCTGAGTATGAACAACCCCTCAGTCAAGATAACTATTATTATTTAGTATTTATATAGCGCCAACATCTTCCACAGCGCTGTACACAGAATATTGTCTTGTCACTAACTGTCTCTCAGAAGGGCTCACAATTGAATTCCTACCATAGTCATATGTCTGTGTATGCAATTGTGTTGTGTTGTTTTATGTTTGTATCGTAGTCTAGGGCCGATTTAGGGGGAAGCCAATGTATGTTTTGGGGATATATGAGGAAATCCAAGCAAACACGGGGAGAACATACAAATTTCATGTAGATAGTGCCCTGGCTGGGATTCCAATACAGGACCCAGCGCTGCAAGGCAAGAGTGCTAACCAGTACGCCACCGAGCTGCCCTAGACAAACCCACTTTACAAGAAAAAAAAAACATAAAAAGACCAGAGCGATTAGACTGAAATAAGGTATTCAGGTCTCATTTTAATCTTACTAGGCTATGAAAAGGCTCCTTAATACATGTACTATCCAGCAGTGTTTCACTCATGTTCCCTGCAGATCCACTTTAAACTCCATTTCAGGTACAATTTCCTGCCCGGCATTAGCTGGGTAATTTATAAAAGGGCGAAAGCAATTATAGCGGTTGGCACAGCGGCGTTACCTCAGCTCCAGCCTGGCAATGGCACCGGGCCCCACAGACTACAAGTGCGCCTCTGAATAAATGCTGCATTTTCCTTTTAATCTATATTTCATTTTTTTTCAGCCACCCATTCACAGATAAAATCACCTTTTGTCTTCTTCACCAGCTGCCGTCACTGTTGTGTTTCCTGTCACAGCTGACAGCTCTACATAAAACATAGCACTCCAATAGAGGCAATTAAATCATCTCACTTCAGAAAGCTCATTTGTTCCCATCAGTGAATGCCCTGAATTAGTCAGCAAACGCCCTCAGATCAGGCCAAATGGCGACACAAAGGAGGTACTGGCCCCCAATGCCTTTCCTCAGCACGGGCTGCAGCTCACTCTGAGGTGGGTGACAAGTGCTGACAGGAATTGTCACACTTCTGGTGACAAATGGCTTAGCAGGACTGTCACACATATAAAAGGGAGTTTAGTCACGTGCTTGATCCTTCAAGCAAAACTGTAAACATTAAACAAAATGCCATAAAAGTGATCAATACTGATGGATCGCTGGCCACAGACTGGGCGGAGAAAATGTAATTCGTCACAAGAACTTCTCAGCCAATAGTTGCAGAGAACGGGGAAATGTTCTGCAGCATATCCAGGAATGATGCATCATGGGAAACCACATTAAGTTGCGTCACCAAACCTAATTCGTGTAATAATCGTAAACCTGTAACCACGCTGCAATACCGAAGCGAACGCTAAAAAAAAATAATATACAGAACGGCATAAAAATCGCATATTTATTTATTATTTGTTTGTTGTATTTATAAAGCGCCAACATATTACGCAGCGCTGGACATTAATTTAGGTTACAGACAATATTTAGGGGTGACAAACAGCAATATGACAATACAGGAATACAAGAAAACCAGATCACACAGCACAGTATGAGTACAAGGTAATGCTTAGTCAGTCACTGGATGGGAGCATGGAGTTAGGCAAGTTAGGTTCACTCAAATGCATAACATGGGTGCACAGTAATAGAGGTGCATGATCAGGTAGGACACAAAAGGAGTGAGGACCCTGCCCAAAGGCTTACAATCTAGAGGGAGAGGTAGGGACACGAGAGGTAGGGGACCAGAGTTCGGCTGTGGGTTTAGAGCAATTGTGAGGGGTGGTAGGCAAGAGTGAAAAGGTGAGTTTTGAGGGCCTTCTTGAAGGTGGGGGCTGCCCTAATGGGTGGAGGTAGGGAGTTCCATAGTGTTGGAGCGGCTCTTGAGAAGTCCTGGAGGCGTGCATGGGACTGGGTGATGCGGGGGACGGTCAGGCGAAGTTCATTGGAGGAGCAGAGTGAGCGGCTAAGTGTGTATCTCTGAGTAAGATCAGAAATGTAGGTTGGACAGGTTTTGTGGATGGATTTGTAGGTCAGACACAATATCTTGAATCTGATTCTGGACTGGATAGGAAGCCAGTGGAAGGATTCACGGAGGGGAGCCGCCCTGGTGGGCATAGTGGGCCTTTATAGCTGAATTGCCTCAAATACCGTCTATCTTAAGAAGGCAAATTACATTTAGCATTGCTTTTTAATAGAGGGCTTTTGGGGCTCTGTATAGCTTCCAGGTGTTTCAGGAACACTATGAGCTGTCTGGTATGGCAGCCAGTGGCCATGACAGAGTGTAGGAATGGTCATTATTAAGCATTTATATAGCGCTGACATCTTCCCCAGCTCTGTACAGAGTATACTGTATCATCACTAAACTGTCCCTCAGAGGGGCTCACAATCGAATCCCTACCATAGCCATATATTTATGTATGTATTGTGTAGCGTATGTATTGTAGTCTACGGCCAATTTAGGGGGAAGCCTATTAACTTATCTGTATGTTTTTGGGATACGGGAGGAAATCTGAGTGTCTGGAGGAAACCCACAGACATGGGGAGAACATGCAAACTCCATGCATATAGTGCCCTGGCTGAAATGAAACAAACTGGGGACCCAGTGCTGCAAGGCGAGAGCGTTATATCCCACCACGCCACCGTGTTGGCCATGAAGTGTACATATATATATATATATACACACACACACACACACACACACACTGCTTGAGACTTTGGGAGCCAAGCACTGTACAGACACCTCAATCCTCTATAGCACAATGACAAGTCTGTTGCTATGAAGAAAGACGGGCGCACAGTGCACGACAACAGCGTCCAGCAGGGGAAAGGGGGGCGGGGGTGTTATGTGGTTAAGGAGGGTTATCCAAAATGATTATTTAGTACTTACATATAGGTGCTCACAATCCAATCCCTACCGTAGTCATATGTCCATCGTACTCTGGAGCAATTTTGGGGGAAGCCAAATTAACTTATTTCTAGGTTCTTTGGTGGAAACCGGAGTGCCCAGAGAAAACCCATGCAGACACAAGGGACCCAATGCTTTGTGGGTGGTGACTATGCCACAGTGCTGCCCAAATGATCAATTAAGAACTTCCGAGGTGAAAATAAACTGATGAAATAAATTGTATCTGTCCTCCTCCTAAAAATGATTGATTTATATGTAAATCTAGTTTTTACTGTTTCATAGTCTCTGCTCAATGACACCTTCATTGAGGTATGCCAGAGCTCAAATCTATGAATTATTGACCCTTTTTATCTCTTCCCTGCTCTCAGAAACCATTTACTGACAGGAAAGTGTTTTATGGCTGCAATTACTTATCAGTGAGGGTTATGCTATAGTCTGACCCAGTCCAACCCGGACAGAAACCGTCATTTACATACCTGATTAAAGGTAGCCATACACTGGTCGATTTGCCATCAGATTCGACCAACAGATAGATCCCTCTCTGATCAAATCTGATCAGAGAGGGATCGTATGGCTACCTTTACTGCAAACAGATTGTGAACCGATTTCAGCCTGAAACCATTCACAATCTGTTGTGGTGGTGGTGCTGCTGCCGCTCCCCGCCCCGCATACATTACCTGCTCCGCCGGCGCGACTGCCCCCGGTCACCGCTGCTCCGTCTCCGCTCTGGTCTCCAGGTCCAGCATGCTTTACTTCTTCCTGCCCGGCAGGAAGTTTAAACAGTAGAGCGCCCTCTACTGTTTAAACTTCCTGCCGGGCTAGAAGAAGTGAAGCATGCCGGACCCGGAGACCAGACCAGAACGGAGACGGAGCAGCGGTGACCGGGGGCAGTCGTGCCGGCGGAGCAGGTAATGTATGCAGGCTCTATTGCGTCGGTCGTGGAGAACTCGAACGCCGCTAGCGACGCGCTCCCTACCCGCAGGCGATCGACGGTAATTTTCCGCACGGAACGATCGACGGGATCGGACGAAATGGATCGAAATTCGGCGTGTTGCGGGAACGATGTGACAGCAGATTCGATCCCAGTGATCGAATTTGCTGTCGATCTGGCGGGAATCGGCCTAGTGTATGGCCAGCTTAACTCTTTCAGGCAAAGAAAGTAAAAAAGGACCACAGCATAGTTATTTGTGTGCTTGGCACTGTACATACACATGACTATCTCATGTCACCTCGGTTGTCCTGTAAGCCAAGGAACATTTATGTGTACATATTTTTATCTTCTAGATTTCAGACAAATAGACAATAGAGTTGTGTAAAGCAAGGCAGAATAATGCACAGTGCCTTGCTACTGATGCTGTGCAACCCAACCTTCCCTATAAACAAAGCTGTGTGCAGCTCCAATCATGATGCTCCTGGAAGCAGAAACATTGTCAGGGCAGAACCTATAGTTACCACGCTGTTTTCTTGTATTATGGCAATTCTGTATTGTGATATCCAGCCTGATGACCCTACAGCATGCAATTTACATGGGCGATAATTACAGGTTTTCCTCTACTACATGAGCTCACACAGCCTCCATACACAGGAGTAGCCTTTCTATATTATATAATGTATATTCCATGCAGACACATGTTCCCATTATTGGGCTGGAAATTTCCACAGGAGCTCCAGGGGTTAAAAATCCAGCAAAAGCAAAAACTGAACATGGCAAATCTAACAGCTATCCGAATGAGAAGTCAATATATACGTACATACAAGTACATGCCTCAGGGGTCAAATGTGCTCGTCACCACTTTCTTCCTCTGCTCTCTACATTCAGACGCTGGGGAGATCAGTAGCTGTAGTCATCTGACACAATGTGGGGAAAATAGAACATTTCCCAGCATCCCTGCATTTCAGAAGAAACCATGGCCCATACGCAAATAACTTTTTCTCCTGAGTTTTCCCCTTGGCGATATTTTACCACCTTGTAAAAGTTGACCTGAACTCTTGCACAGGACACAAGAAAAGCATAACAGAAATGTACCCTGTATGTATTTAAAAAAAGTTTAGCCTGTGTAACTCCCCCTCATTTGTGTCTAATCACAAGTTGTCATTTGATCTCCCCCTGCGTCACATGACTGCCTATGGCAGATAAGCAAATAAGCCATTTGAAAGCACAGGCTGTAAACAATATGTCTGCTTCCGTGAATCAGGAAGTAGAAACAATGCAGATTTATTTTAGGATTTGTATCAGCTGTAACAAAGAAATGTTTTTTGTTTAAAGGTTATTATTCTGTTGTGTATCTTTTAGCGCAGAGAGGAGTTCTGAGTTCAGGTCCGCTTTAATAAAACTATTGCTTGCCGTACCATAACTGTGAGAGCCAGCACGGCATGCAGCTACTTTTCCCTAGATAAGAGCAGGAAGCATCAGCCTGCCTCCACAGACAGGCGCCTCATAAAACAAAGTGTCAGGTTATCACCACAGCTGTCAGTCACAGAGCTATAATCTGCATATTCATCATCAGAGCCCCTCACCTTCTTACAGAAATCATAAGTCTGCTTTCTCCAGATTCCACTCCTGAGCCTCAGCATGTTAGCAGGGGAACTGCTTGTCCTAGCTCCCAGGCACTGCCATAAGTCAGGAGGGACCCAGCCATACTCTGCCTGCACACGCCAAGGAATTCAGCACAGCCACTCGCTTACTCACCCTTCTGACAAGTACAGAACTGTTATCTCCCTCCCTGTGCACATGAGGAGAGCGCTGCACTCAGTTCTGTGTGTGAGGAGATACATGTAGCCAGGTACGGCGGCAGCCCGTGTACTGCAGATTTCTACTGCACCGAAGACTGAGGAGAACACATTACTGAATATATGACAAATAATGGGGTCCCATTGACTAAAGATGGACATCCTAAGTGATCCAACAAACCCAGCACCTAGTTGACTTGGCCCTGTAGCTTCTTGCTGCCAGAAGAGTGGGAGTTGCTAATTAAGCACAGAGGAGATCTCTTTGACCCCACCCACTACTTACCTCTGCTGAGAGATTTTGTCTTTGTGGCCAGCACTGGAGCTCAGCAGTCTCATCCTTCCATACAGTTATCTTCCCACAGCCTCCGAATAGTGTTTATAAAAGCCATATTGCACTGTCATTTGAACAGAAAGCGATCTACAGTAACCAGCCACTTAAAATGCATTCTTGTA
This sequence comes from Hyperolius riggenbachi, assembly GCF_040937935.1. NCBI lineage: Eukaryota > Metazoa > Chordata > Amphibia > Anura > Hyperoliidae > Hyperolius > Hyperolius riggenbachi. The sequence goes on from NC_090646.1 coordinate 88,283,672, forward strand.
AAAAGGTACAGAAGCACAATGCATGATAAACTTTATTCATTGACAATTCATGCAAATTGACTAACATATGCAAAAATGAATGGGGGAGGGGGGGGGGGGGCGTTACATGAACTAGGGCTTTAAAAAAAACATCCAAAGCAGGTGTGCTGGATGCTTAAGTTCTCCAGCCTTAGTAGATCCACCTTAGTACAGTGTCAAAAAACAAAACAAAAAACCCAGGCAGATGACAAGGTATCCAATAAAGCCATCAATTACTGGGAGAGAATGTGAAGAGCTCTGAACCCTAAAGGCAACAAAGGCAAAGGTCTAAATTTTTGGCCACCGTAAAGATATTTTGAGCTCCTTTCAGTTTTGTGCTTGTACCAGTACCTCAGTCTACCGTGCACCACTCATAGTAATGTGGGCAACAAGCAGTCAGCCAGCAGGCATTACTTTGTAACTCCTGCTTCTATTCCTCTTAACCTTAGATTCCTTTTCACTAGCCGCGATCCGCTCAAAAAAGCGACTTTGCAGATCTCAACTGCACTGATTTACATGTAAGTCACGGTGCTCATTTTCCATTACCGTGTTTTGATTTTTCCCAAACTGCAATTGTCAAGCTGCACGATTTTCGATGTGACCGCATTTTGTTTCAGACAGTCCACGGCGCAATCGCTCCAATTTGAAAAAGCAGGTTTCGCAAACGCAGCTCGCGATTTGCTTGTAATTGAAAAGCTGCATCACAGGGGCAGTACTTGCAGCCTGCCATGGATAATGGATTGGCTGTCAGTGTTATCAATGAAACAACAGTTTCAGGTGGCAAAAGTTGCATGTATGTACATATGTGGTTATAAGTTATTTTGAGAAATGAAAAATTGTTGCAGTAATAAGGAACCCAGGTTTTCAACGCCGAGCCAAAACACTAGGTGACCACTTAAAGCCTGACCTGTACCTAAATACCCTACGGCACAGCAAGTCACCCCCAAACGTGGACAAGTTAATATGGAATTTAGCTTAAAGCCTTGTATGCACATTAGATGAAACATGTCCAATAACGACTGCATCTGCTAGGAATCTAACATGAGTACAGATTTCTCCGATGCTACCCGACACTTTGGCCTGCGATATGGATTGATTTGGCTGATCGCTGACTGACAGCATTGTTCACCTCACTCACCCGACCCAACACGTGACATCACTCGCACACCACTCTGTCGGCCCTATGCTTAGCAACACAACACGTCACTAGGTGCCGCCTCACCCTGCAATGTCACCCAAGGGATCCGGTCCTGATACCTGTCATACCTCATACGTGTGTACAAGGCCTTTTGTCATTGGAAACAGTCTCTGTACTGCTCAGCACCCGGACAAGTAGCATGTTCTATTCTATAGAGCGGAGTGAGGATGATCGGAGAATAAGTGGATGGTGCCCTGCTGAGTGGACAATAGCAGAACAAAAGCACTTGTTCATGTTGGTCGTTTACGAGTTAACACTGTTCACTAAATGACACTATGGGACGCCTACTGATGCAAGATTTTCATCTGAAATGACCACAAATGATTGCTCTGGGCACTAAAAGTCCAGTGTCTGCATAGGGCCTACAGCACTTGCATTAATAAATCCTGTTGTCCTTCTAGTTTCCGGAGTGCTCAGCAGATGTGGTGAACACGTGTTGTGTAGGATGAACAAGAGATCTAATGAGGCTGGTAATCAGCCATAAAATGATCGGCAAAAGGCTTTCCATTATGACAAGCACAGCATGAAATCTTTCAGGACAGTCAGAGGGAAGACTGTGGCGGGCTTCAACCATGCTTGAATCCTTCACGGCTGGTCATGGTCACGTCTTTCAACCCATGACTTCCAACAAGACATGACCTCACTAGGAGGCAGACAGTTCCACGAGATGAGCAGTGGAGAAATATCTTGTCACGAGAACAAGCCCTCAAAAGCAGATCCTAAAATCATCTGGATTGGGAAACACGCACTTACAGCATCCATCTATCGACTTGGCAGTCGATAGACCATCCGATTAATTAAATTATCAAAACAAATAAAAATTGCTGCCGCCAAGTGCATGCCTGATCGGCAATGGGACCAACTTCGGGTTGTGCATGTCGATCGGGCATGCTGCAAGATGCCAGGCCAACGTGGTCGATCGGGTGTGCGGCGGTAACGGCGAGCAATATCAGGATGAGCAACGAGCGCGACAAAACCCCTGGCACTGTCCCTCCTAATGTCAAATGCCCCCTCGATGCACTATACTTTACTTGTCCATGTACGACGCTGGCGTCGGGCTACGTCCTTACACGCGCCCCACGTGGTTGCCGGCATATACATGGACGCTTGTGACGTCTAACGCACGCCCACGTTACTTTGGCAACCATGTGGAGCGCGTGTATGGATAGTGCACCGGGCACATTTTATATTAGGGGGACAACGTTAGGCCAGTGCAGTGTTCTCCCCAGTTTTTTTTCCCAGCCGGGTGGCATAAAAAAAATAGCCGAGTGGGGCGAGATGAGAGAATGCAGGGCTGGTGCTTCTCTGCTTACAGCAGAGGAGGAGGTGAGCAGATAACAGCCGGGTGGTCACCAAAAATAGCCGGGTGGAGTCCCCAGGCTAAAAGAGCCTGGGAAGAACACTGCAGTGATGTGGTGGATGCGGAGCTACAAGGCCAATTCCTGATTTCAGCATGAAATCGATCAGTAATCAGCCTGCGGTATATGGGCAGCCGACAGATCTCACTCTAGTCAGATTTGATTAGCGAGAGATTTGTCTCTTGGTCGAATCTGCCCATCATCGCTAGATGTATGACTACCTATAGCTTTTCAAACTTGTGTTGTCTTGAACTCATCTTTACAGGGCTCATCAATGTTGATAGCCTAAGTACATGGACACCCCAATGTGACGTTCTACAATACAGATTAATGTAGCCTGAGGCTTAATTGTTCGGCTCACACCCCATGGGCCTTTATTGTATTTCAGCTCTGAGAATTTACGCTAGTTACACAAAGCACTAGACCACATGCTGCTTTAGTAATCCAAAGCAGAATACAAAACAGTGTTAACGTAGGCAAACGTGAGGTAATTTGTTGTACAAATGAAGGAAGGCTGGATTACAATGCCCTAGACTGCAGACAACCATTTACCAGACGCGAGAAAAGTGAAAAGACTCCCTGTATTTTATCAATTGTCTGATGTAGTGTTATTAAAAACCATAACACACTATGAAGCTACACACACTCGAGAACTGTTGTCCGCAAAGCTCTGTATATGATGCCCCAAGTGAGAATTAAGCGCTGAAGGCCTGTACAGACGCGTCACTAGCTTCAATATGCAGCACACAAAAGGGGCAGGGTGAGGAGGAGAACAATGCACTCAGGGGTCGATTGGACGTCAGTGTTGGTAAAGATCTGGCACGCCTGAAAAGGAAACATCAGGGAATTTAAAGAACATGAGATCTACTTACCTGGGGCTTCCTCCAGTCCCTGGAAGCCCATGAGTCCCTCACCGCTGCTCCGCTCCAAGCCGGTCTCCCGGGGTCCCCTCAGTAGCAGCCGCCAGCAAGGTCGGTGGCTACTGCGCATGTGTTGAGCGAGCAGCTGTGCGCCTGACAACGGGAGCATTCTGCGCAGGCGCGGAGGTACTGCACAGAACGTTCCTGTTGACAGGAGCGGGATAACGAGTGGCGCGGCCGCATGCTTGCACATGCACAGTGGCCACTGACCTTGCCAGGCTGGTGGCTGCTATTGAGGGGATCCCGGGAGACCGGCTCGGAGCGGAGCTGCAGCGAGGGACACATGGCCTTTCAGGGGCTCGAGGAAGACCCAGGTAAGTAGATCTCATGTTCTTTAAATCCCGATGTTTCCTTTAAAAGACACCTGAAGTGAGAGGGGTATGGATTCTGTCATATTTATTTTCTTTTAAACAATACCAGTTGCCCAACTATCCTGCTGATCCTCTGCCTCTAATGCTTTTAGCCAGAAACCCTAAACAAGCATGCAGATCAGATGTTTTTGAGTGAAGCCCAACTTAAGGCTTGTACGCACACTTGATAGATGTTGGGCGACATCGCTAGGCCGAGTCTGTATAGGCAAGTAAAGTGTAGAGAAACCGAGAGCCCAATATAGTGTAGTATGTTAAGCATTAATGAAGTAAAGGTTATTGTGAGAAAATTATACTCACAAACATGGGTTACCACAAAGGCAACCACTGTATAGGCAGGTGAGGAGATTAGACCTGTCCTTACTCAGGGATAAGAAGTCTCTCTCTGTAGATGCAAAAGAGGGCAGATCACCCCTCCACCAGGGGTGGACACGGTATAGCAGTAGGAGAACAGAGGCGCCAGCAGGATAAAAGCGGATGAAAAATTAAATATATCCTGCTGGCGCCTCTGTTCTCCTATTGCTGTATAGGCAAATAGCCAGCCTGTACGTGCGGACGATGAGTTCTGTTGCAACAAACCTGGCCATCCTGACCATGTTCAATCAGGGGAAAAAAGAAAAAAAAAAAAAAAGAGAGAGACTTTCCCAATTCAGACATTTCAATCACAAAATGATCCTGCAAATAAGTCATTTCTGGTTGTGGTCTTTTCTCATTTAAACACAGTACTTCCATAGCTTATGCATGTGTATACAACAGCTATATCAGTGTTCTCCCCAGGCTCTTTTAGCCGGGTGCTCCACCCGGCTAGATTTGGTGACCACCCGGTTGGCATTGGCTCACCTCCTCACCACCTCCTATGCTGTAAGCAGAGTTGCCCTGCATTTTCATCTCTCCCCACCCGGCTGCTTTTTCATGCCACCCGGCTACTATTTCATGCCACCTGGCTGGAAAATAATTCTGGGGAGAACACTGTATATAATACTTATATTTCAGGACATTTCCACGTATCCAGAAGACATATGACACTATCAGGAACCCCAGCTGCTTGGGGTATTCTGTTCTGGTCCAAGCCCTATCCCATAGAGCCATATCAATCCCTGCCATACACTGAGGAGGACCAACAGTCCGAAACAGGCAAGTCTGCATGTTAGGTTGATGTGGCTCTGTTACATTTATAAGCCATAGGCTTGCTATACACCAGCAGTTCTGGATGTGTGCCTGGTTTCAGGGGCATAGAGAGATAATTTGCATATTCAGGAGTGATGCATTGTGGTTAACCACATTTGCTCACTGAAAGCCGAATTATCAATTATCGCAGATACCTTCCGTTTTAAGAAAGCAAATTACACTGAGCGTTGCTTTTTAGTAGGAGGGCTTTTTGGTCTCTTTTAGTCCCCTATACATTCCCAGTAGTTCTGGGTCACCCCAAGCTGCTTGGGTATTCTGCTGACCCCAGTCATGTGACAAACCAGTGATTGGATTGAGCAAGTGAGCCCCATCTTGTAAAGCTGTGACAAATGGGGCCCTTATTTATTCATCCAATCTGCTAGTCACGGCAAGTGTCAAGCTTCATAGGAAGGTGACAGGACAGGTTCTCTTTACAATACACAGTAAACAGAAGCACAGACTGCTTATATTCATCACTAATTTAATCATTCATCTTTTGTCTCTCAGGAAATGGCTCCAGGAGACATTCACCTGCACAGAGGCAAAGTCACTTCCACACGTCTGTCAGCATCTCACCATCATTCCACGTCTGATGTGACGCCCTGATCTCCATTAATGGTTATGACTAAATAATCCGGACAGGATCTGAGCGTGCCAGTGTAGCGTCAGCTTTTATCAGATACCATCTATGCTGTGAAATGCCCAGTCACGCAAATCTAGTTGATTGAGAGCGGGTCAGTGTCTGAGAGCTTGTTCACACTGGGGGCATTTTCAGTCTTTTTTTTTTAAAAAAAAAAAAAATCGCCCACAAAACACTTGTGCAATGACTCTTTATGAGAAGGTACAGATCAGCGCGGTTCATGCGCTGTGCGTTCAGCAAAGCGGTGCCTGGACCATTTTTGGAGCGTTTTTGCTATAATGGAAGGTATAAGAAGAGCGATAAACCTCTTTATGCGGCGATTGCATTCGCGTTTTTGAGAATAAATACATTCTATTTATTCTTTTCCAGGTCAAAGAGTTCGAGTGAATTACAAAATTGCTCTGGAAAAGTGCTTCGAAAAACGTTTTTACCAGAAACGCAGCGCACAGTGGAGCGCCGGGAGGGGGAAAACGCACAAAAACGCGAAACGTTTTCAATTTTAGGCGTGAATGAGGCCTAAAACTGTCTATTTAAATACTTTATTTCCAGAAAATCAATGGATTACATAATCATTCAGTTAAAGGGAACACAAGGTGAGAGGGATATGGAGGATGGCGTGTTTATTTCCTTTTAAATAATGCAAGTTGCCTGGCTGTCCTGTTAATCCTCTTCCTCTAATACTTTAAAGGACACCTGAACTGCAAAGGATATGGAGGCCGCCATATTTATTTCCAGTACTCTGGAATGTGTGGAATAGGCGCTGGCTTACTGAACAGGAAGAGCCAAGATTCGAAGCCAAATCTCCTGTGTCAGAGGCAGACAACTGTAGCAAGAGGCCTGTGGATGCTGCCAGATTTATTTCCTTTTAAGTAATACCAGTTGCCAGGCTATCCTGCTGATCCTCTGCATCTAATACTTTTAGCCCCTGAACAAGCATGCAGCAGGTCAGGTGTTTCTGAGAATATTGTCAGATCTGACAAGATTAGCTGCATGCTTGTTTCTGGTGTGATTCAGACATGACTGCAGCCAAATAGATCAGCAGGGCTGCCAGGCAACTGGTATTGTTTAAAAGCAAATAAATGTGGCAGCCTCCATAGCCCTCTTGCTACAGTTGTCTTTTAACCAGTACACTATCCAGATACTTAAAGGGGTTCTCTGGTATGTTTAAAAGAGCTAAAACTGACACTTACCTTGGGCTTCTATCAGCCCCCTGCAGCTGTAATGTCCCACGTCGTCGTCCTCCGATGCTCAGTTCCCCGCTGCCGGTAACCTGCTAATTATTCGTCTATAACTAGACCAGGCATGGGCAAACTCGGCCCTCCAGCTGTTACGGAACTACAAGTCCCACAATGCATTTGCCTTTATGAGTCATGACTGTGGCAGTCAGACTCCTGCAATGCATTGTGGGACTTGTAGTTCCTTAACAGCCGGAGGGCCAAGTTTGCCCATGCCTGAACTAGACTAATAGAACTGCGGATGCGCGGTTCTCGCTTCCACGCTGCGTAATTGGGCGCTTACTGCGCAGGTGCAGTACAAGAAAACTTCGTACTGCGTCTGCACAGTAAGCTCCCAATGAAGATTAGTTAGATGAATAATTAGCAGGTTACCGGCGGTGGGGAAAGGAGCATTGGAGGAGGATGGCGCGAAAAATTACAGCTGCAGGGGGCCAAAAGAACCCCCAGGTAAGTGTCAGTTTTAGATTTTTTTTAAACATGCCAGATAACCCCTTTAATTTAAGTGACTGATAAATGTACCCTCCACCCCTCAGACAGGATTACAGCAAAAATTTAGACAAGGGTCAAAACCTCCATCAACAATAATTAGATGTAGATTCGTCACCACATGGATGGTACAAAATATTGGTCACAAATTTAATTATTGTTGAAATAAAGAACAAATACCTGTATTCTTAAAAAAATTGAAATGCCATGTAGTGCACCTTCATCTACACAAAACTGTACAAATTACATTTCTCCAGCTCAGGTACACATTGCAGATGACACTAGGCCAAAAAGGTCCTAAATCTTGCATGCCTACAGGTGTCTCCAACCAGCATGCCAGATTATAACCAACAGCGACACCACTGCCCATTGCTCCTCTCCTCACCCCGCCTGCCAGACGCCGATCCACTGTGCACCGCATCATCATCAATCTCCATAGCAACAGTACGCATCACTAGCCTGCGTCTGTAGCACTCTGCCTGAACTACTGTGGTGCATGTGTAGGTCTATTGGGTTCAGTTTTAACATCTCGGATTTAGCAGAATCCCTGATAAAGACTGCTTGGTGAGATCCTTCCTAAAACAGAAGGACATTTTAAATCATTCAGCTTCAAGTGAATATTTGTGGTTACCCACAATGCACCTCTACTGAATATGCAAATTATCTCTTCATGCCCCCGTAAGCCAGGTTAGCATCCAAAACTGCTGGGGAATAGCAAGCCTATACCTTTAAATTTTACACAAACATATCAACCCCACATGTAGACAGCCTGTTTCAGACTTTTGGTCCTCATCAGTGCATGGAAGGGATTGATATGGCTGTATGGGATAGGACTTGGACCAGTACATCAGAGTGACCAAGCAGCTCGGGGTAACCCAGACCACTAGGAATGTATAGGGGGCTAAAAAAAAAAAAGGAGGCAAATCACACCAAGCATTGCTTTTTAGTAGGAGGGCTTTTTGGTCTGTTTTAGCCCCCTATACACATATATAGTGTTTTGGGTTGCTTGGTTACTCTGTGATAAAGACTGGTTGGCTGTCAATGTCCTGGAGGTGTCATACAAACACATGACTAGTTCTCTTGCCTGGATTCTGAATGCTCCACAGCTATTGATGGTTACATCACACATTGCATAAGATTATAAACAAACACAAGAAATCATAACAGGACCACATGGCTCCTACACTAAACATCTCTATGGAACCTAGGCTCTCCACACAGATTACAATTACACACATAGGAACAGGTACATCCTAATCACTGTCTAATAATAATTGGGGGAGCAATGATTTATATACACATATAATTCATTATTTAAAAAAAAAATAAAAATCAGTATTTAATCCTGCTTTAATGTAAGTTTTAAAGTAAAATTGTAAAAAAAAATCCTAATGAGGCTTCACCGTCCACTTCACCCTTCAGGATCCAGCGCTGGCAGCCCCCAAAAATATGAAATAGCGCCTGCAATATTTACCTACCTGGCTTCAGCGCAGTAGTTGAACAAGTTGCCTGCGCAGTGCGCTCCGGTCCACGCGGCGGTGATTGACAGCGCCGCTCGCGCAGGCGCAGTACAAGCCGACCTCCAGGTCGGCCTGACATCGCCGGGGATCGGGAAGCTTCACAGGCAAACGGCTCACCGCGGAGCTGCAGCGAGGGACATGCTGGGAGCTTGGGGCTGGACGAAGCCCCGGGTAAGTAGCACTTATTGTCCTCATATCCCCTGATGGCTCCTTTAAGGACCAGAGACTGCTGGTACCAGAAACCGCCGGATGCAGATGAATCACCGCACATACCCGCTGCCATTGTCGCCCACGCCAAACTTCCGTCATCTCAGGCCACCCGCTCTGCCGCCTCTACGACGGCAGAGTTCCTGTGAGACGGTCAGGAGCCGCTTTCATTGGCTCCTGACCATGTGATCAATGTAAACCAATGGGAGTTGCTTACATTGATGACAGGGTCAATGAAATCGGCCCCTGACCGGCTCACAGAGCTCTGCCTTCATAGAAACGGCAGGGCGAGTGAGCTGCAGTGGGAAAAAAAGCATCGAGATCGACAAGAATGTCCGGCGGCGATGTGAAATCTACGCCCTGGCAGGTATAACAGCGTCAAACAAGGCGTAGATTTCAATCACAGCCGTCCAGAAGCAGTTACCATAAAAAACAAGGAAGTACATTATACATAAACAAACATGAGCAAGTATTTGTAGTAATTTAAAGTACAATATTAAAGACTTTAAAAATAGTTTATGCACCATTATGGAGTACTGCCAACAGATCTATATGCTTCAAAGGGTACTTGAGGGGATGTTACCCACAACACGGGGTACTTGAAATGTACCATTTTACAATAAAGGGGTAGAGGCTGAAAGAATTTTGAATAACAGTACCCTAGAATACGTCTTTACAGCAAAGCACACTCTCCTTATCAGGATATATAGGTTACCTCGCAGACAGGGCGCGATCTCTTCTCAAGCTGGATTTTCATGTTCTTCAGACATGTGACACGGAGGCCGGTCATTGGGACGGATCAGTGCTAAACGCACCAGAGAGACTCTTGCTGGAGCTGCTGATGGGATTCTCAGCATCTGCTGACTCTAGGAAGTCTGTTCCAGGTAAGTATGATCAGCCAGCTCCACTGACCAGGCCAGCTCTTATACAGTACTGATAAAAGCTGTACATTCAGTACAGAACACAGCTGTAAACAGTCACGTATGTACCGCAGAGCCGGGCAGCCCTTGTGTATGTAATGGGGTGATGACTGAACATCCAGTCCCATAGCTGGAATTCTCCATGCTTTATTGCTGAGCAGCACAGTATAGTGACACATGGGGAGTCAGAGGGAAGACATTCATTGTCATAACCATGTGAGCACCAAAACACAAGCCGTGACATGTAATGCGTTACTTAACAGCGCTGGACACATTCCAGGAGCCAGCCAGCCAGGGCTCTTTAACAATTACAGCTGCTGCTGACAGCTGCACACACACGCTCAGTGCTTGTCCTTCAAGGAGAGTGTTTCAGGTGACAGATTTAAGGAAAATTAGTGTACAGACACGCTGCACAGCTATAGCAAGCGACATGTGCTGTCCTATGGAAAGGTAATTAAAAGCAGAAGCCATTGTACAATAGCAGTCGTCCACGCAAGTCATTTAGGTGTGTCTTTCGGACAATCGCAATGCTCCCTCTCGTCTCTCACAATAAAACCAGTGCTGGCAGCGATTGCAAAGTAATCAAATCTGCATTCCTCATTATCCCAGTAGTGAACAGCAATGTAGCGATCATCATAAAAGTACTGTTATGCCTGGTACACACCATGCAATTTCCCATCGGATAGACACGTGGAAACGATTATGTGTGAGTGTTCCGATCTGATTTCGGAATGTTTTTCTGATCACTTCTATACAAAATTGATCAGAAATCAGAACGGACCTGTCAGAATAACTGTTATGACCCGTCTATCTGACGTGGAATTGCATGATGTGTACCTGGCTTTACATAGCGGTAAACTAACCATTCCTGCAAAACCGGATATCCTTCAGCTGGTCGTTTCATAATAATAAAACAGGAGACTTGAATATCGTATATTTTCACTTTCAAGCTTCTGGGGCTTACTCCAGTATGCCAAATTTGACCATGCCAAAAACTGCTTGTGTCAATTTAAAGCAGGGCTGTGGAGTCGGTACAAAAATCACCCAACCCCGAATCCTCAATTTATGAAACCTCCGACTCCAGGTACCCAAAATTGCTCTGACTCCGAGACTCCGACTCCGTAGTCTAATTTTTACAAAAGGCTATGGATTTGGTACAAAAATCATCCGATTCCTCAGTTTATTGAAACCACCGACTCCAGGTACCCAAAATTGCTCCGACTCCACAGCCCTGATTTAAAGTACATTATCTTTCAGCCACTAATATATTTCACAGATAGCAGAATTTGCGTACAATTTGCATTTTGCGTAGTGACTCAAGTTGTTGTGCCATTTTTTTTTTTGCCGCCGTCGTCCCCGTTGCATGAATCTAACCAACTGGTCGAATATGCCTTTGGGGACCCTCAGATGGCTTCAGGGAGCACTCGTGTCCCCAAGCTCCAGAAGATGGGTGGCTCTGTACTGCGCATACATAGTATAGAGCGGCCCATCTTTGGGAGCACTTGGGAAAGCGAGGGCTCCCGGAGGCAGCAATTTCAAACAAGGGAGAGCGCTGGAACCTGGACACAGAGAGGACAGGGAAGGCTTTGAAGGAACTCTATAAGTATCTGACTTTTTGTTTCCAGCTTCAATTTTGGTTTAAGCAACCTCAGCAGACATCTGTACACACGTTAGATACGGCCCAACCAAGAACAGTCTAGCATACGTAAAAAAGTCCAGGGATATGCCCTGGAGAATAATATGCAAAGTAGCGCTGTTCCCACTTCCCACGGGTGTGGTCTCCGCTCCAATATTCCGCTGTGGTCCGGCTGTCACCCAGGGCAGATGTGTCAACCCCCCATAGGCTATATGGGGAACGCATCCAACTTCCCGGGATTATCATGGACTGCACAGAAGTGCGCCCGCTACCGCAACCAATCCCGTGGATACAATCAAGAGTGACAAGTGCAACTGACTCCTCCATTCACTGTCACGTTTTGCACTGTGCGGAGAATGGGCAAAAAATGTCCCAGTGGAGAACGCAGCCTTCTTTACGACTTTTCAGAAACTCATTTTTCGGTGGTTTTCCCACTGGGAAGAGATGACTTTATCACAGGTATATGGGTCAGCAATCAGAAGTATCATTGCGAAACATGCGCTAAAGTGTTTGGTGGCAGCATTTTGTTAATAATAATAATAATATTATTGTTATAGCTCTTTTCTCCCTAGGGACTCAAAGCCCTGTTAAGCAATGTGTTTACCATGTAGGAAAGAATAACAAGCAGTATTTCAAGGGCAGCAAATGTTTTTTTGAACACACCTGACTGTTGTGTGTTTTCTGGCATTTGCCACTGCCATAACAGCACCATGTTCCCAAACTCCATACAAACACAGAGACAGCAGAGATGTGGGACATGGCGGCACATTGACAGGAACCACTGGCGTCATGTGACTGAGGCCTTAGGGTGGCCATACGCCATAAAATCTTGATTGAACAATCTTACCACATTCATGTAGCACAAGAGTTTATCAAAAGAATATGTTTAGGCTTCTTGCACACCAAGACGTTGTGTTAGGTGTCACGTTAAGGTCGCATAACGTGCACCTAACACAACGTATGGTGCTGCAAAAGCCGACGGTAGAGTGAGCCGCGTTCGGCGGCTCGATTCCTATAATGTCTCCCAGAGTGGCGCTGATTGGCCAGCGGGACCACGTGATGCGGAGCGAGACACTCCGCATCACGTGGTCCCGCCGGCCAATCAGCTGCCGCCAGTGCAGTGAATATTAAGTAGCCATGTGCGCTGCTACTGTAGCTGGCTCTCCCCGCCTCCTCTCCGCCCCCCACTGCGCATGTGCAAACAGTCTAACGCGGCTATAGCCGCTCCAACGCCGTAGCATGCTGCACTTTGCACCGAACGTGCAGCATTACATGTAACGCAACGTGGGCTGTGTGAACAGCCCACTTGTGTTACATTGCTGTGCGTTGGGGGAGCGTTACAGGCGCACTAACGTGCGCCTGTAACGTCTTGGTGTGTAAGCAGCCTTAAAGTGTTCTCAATCTGTTCTACAATCAGCATTCTATTATGTATGGCCACCTTAAGGTTCGTAAACACGCCCAACAAAAGTCACCGCAAACAACCAACTTCTCGGAAATGACTTTACCAGCGACAAAGTTAAACAACAAGTCTTTCCAATCACATTGTCCGCACAACGATTTTGAAAACAACCAAATGGAAGTGACAGACACAACATGCATATGGTGTTTAAATAACGTACATATATGGCCAACTGCACGATATCAGCCCAACAGTCTGGGCTGGTGCACACCGGAGCGGTTCTGGAGCGTTTTTTTTTTAAACGCTTGCAGTGGGAAAACCGCTTGGCTAATGAAAGTGAATGGGATGGTGCACACCAGAGCGGCTCGTTTTTTCCAGAAACGCAAACTCCCGGGCTGCAGCATTTTTTAGATTTCTGAGGCGTTTCTGCCTCAATGTTAAAGAATAGGAAAGTGGAAAACCGCTCTGAAAAACGCCAGATCAGAGCGGTTTTCCAGGAGTTTTTGTTACAGGTGCTGTTCAGTAACAGCTTTACTCTAATAATATTTTACATCTGCTACACAAAAACGCTCCAGAAAACATGCCTAGAATTGCTCTGAAATCTGCCTCAAAAACCTCTAGCGTTTTGCGGATCTGCTAGAGGTTTTTGGTGTGCAGGGGGCCTCTGAGTTGATCTGATCAGGCAAAATGGCCAATATCAGTCACAGACCGTTTGGTTAAATTTTTTTGTTGTTGTTGTTCAATGTGGCAAAATCTGTTGTGAGATGTTTGAAAGGACTTTTTTTGAGCATGTGTGCATAGCTTGAAGGTCGCCAAAATCTTAGCTCCAAGTTCCACCTCACACCTCCATCAATCTCTGGAAATTCTGGACATTACACATCTCACAGCAATTTTAACTGTAGGTATCCTGCGATTAGATTCATTTCATTCTCTGCTTCAGTTACTTGAGTCGGTTTCTGCTTTGAATAAAGTTTGCATTCAGCCAGCAAATGGTTGAAGCGGGCTTTGTGAATGTCAGTTTGCAAGTGTGAGCTGGTCTGACTAACCCAAACAAGGCAGGCATTACATGAGCAGGATCCTCAGCACCCCATGCTGCTCCAGCATCAACACTGGCTGCATGCTAAATGCAACTTGCTAATTAATTATCATCCCTGGGAGACACTTAAATTACCAATCTTAACACAGATGTGACCTGGACTAGACTTTGCATCACAGCAGAGAGGCAATCGTTGGGGGGAGACAGCTGGTTCTGGAAAGTGTGCCCAAAAATGCAATATAAGTCACAGATTGTTATTTATTTTTTAAAAAAATATTCTGAATACTACAAAATCTGAGTGTATCTCTCTTTTTTTTGTTAAAGAAATACAAACTGCCAGTCCCTGAACTCTGCCAAATGTAAATTCAGGAGGTATAATGTAAATATGGCAACTAACAAGGGGTGAATTGTTTAGGGCTAGCCATGTAAAATGACCCTATGAGTTCTTTTACATTCTGCTATTGGCAACTGAGCATCATTAGTAGGAGCACATAAATCACAGCATCACACAACGCTTTCTGCAGAGGGGCATAGTGGTAAGAAAGTTTTGGTCCTGCAGAAACTCTGAGCAGTCCAATGAGCTGGATCTCCCCAGCCTGCTCTGCACAGGATCGCTCTGCAGGACTCGCACAATAAAGGATCCGATGACAGAGGCAGCAGACAGAGAGATGCACAATGCGGAGCAATCACTACAACTCACCGATAGCTGGCTGGTGTTCAGGGTGTCCTCACTGCCCAGAAAGTCCTCCAGGAAGGTCTCTTTCATGGTGGTCGGTCAGTCAGTCCCCCCCTTGTTTTCAGATGAAGTTATTCCTACATCAGTTCATAGAGAGTAACACAGCTATTGCCAGCTACACCTCTGTCTGTGTCTCCGCCGCAGCCCCGCCCACCCCCAGCTCTGTCTCCGGAGCTCCGCCCATCCACAGCTCGGCCGTAGCACCTCTGCCTGTGTGTCAACTTCGGAGCCCCGCCCATCCACAAGCTCTGTCTCTTAAACCCCGCCCACTCACAGCTCGGCCGGGAGCTTCCCACTCGCTGCTGGCCCAGGAGGACAATTGCCATTTGACAAGCCGCCTCTCTCCCCCCCGGGAGATCCTCTGCACAAAAGACCAAGGTGCAGCTCTTTGTGCTGATATTTTTAGCTTTACATTTACCCCTCTACGAGCTTTATTAATACAGAAAGGAGCTTTCAGCAAAAGGACAAGTGGACTGGGTAGGAGGAGGATTGTGGACAGGCAGGGGGCCAGTTGAATATGTATTAACAGTCTCATATTTAATGCATTGCTTTATTAATTCGTTTTGCTGCCCTTTGCACAATGGCAGAGCAGATCTGAGAATGGAAAAAGAAAATGAAGGTAACATTTTCAGTCTCTCAAAAATTACCATCTTATGACAGCTATCCAGATTATGCAAGAAGCATCCCAGAGACAAAAAAAGGGATCTACTTACCTGGAGCTTCCTCCAGCCCCTGGCAGCCGATATGTCTCTCCGCTGTCCCGGGATCCCCTCTGTTTCATATACTGACCTCACCAGGTCGGCATCTATTGCGCCTGCGCCGCTGTCAATCAATCGTGTTCTGCGGAGGCGCAGAACACTCCAGAACACGTGAGAGTGATTGACAGCGGCGCAGCCACAGTGGATGCCGACCTGGCAAGGTCAGTATATGAAACAGAGGGGATCCCAGGACAGCGGAGAGATATAGCGGCTGGAGGAAGCTCCAGGTAAGTAGATCTCAATTTTATTTTTGTACCTCAGATGTTTCCTTTAAAGCCAATGGGTACCGCTATAAAAATAAAAGTCAGATACTCACCTAAGGAGAGGGAAGGCTCGGTCCTAATGAGCCTTCCCTCTCCTCTCCCGGTGCCCTCGGTGCTGCGCTGGCTCCCCATTCGCGTCCGCCGCCTCAGGGACTTCGGAGGTCTTCGGGAGCACTCGGGCTTCCGAAGACGGGCCGCTCCATATTACGCACGCGCAATTGCGTCATAGAGGACGCTCGCGCATGCGTAGTATGGAGCGGCCCGTCTTCGGGAGCCCGAGTGCTCCCGAAGGCTTCCGAAACATCCCTTCGGCAGCGGAAGTGGCAGTATTTGACCGAACTGGTCGAATACTGCTACGGGGGATCCTGCGCGGCACCGGGAGAGGAGAGGGAAGGCTCATTAGGACCGAACCTTCCGTCTCCTTAGGTGAGTATCTGACTTTTTTGTTTTTATAGCGTACACATTCACTTTAAATCAGGATGATACCATTTATTGGCCAACTTAAAAAAATAAAGGCGAACGACCACCGAATTTGATAATGATCAAATCGGATGAAAATCGGTGCCACCAAGAGCATGTCCGATCGAAGATACGACCAATTTGGGGCCAAAATTGGTCGAATGCAATAGCGGGACGAGCTGCAAACGCAACAAAACCCCCGACGCTGTCCCTCCTAATGTCAAATGTGCCTGCCTAGTGCACTATACTTTACCTGTCTGTGTCCATGGTTGGCTCCCGGCTCTGTCCGCAATCTGCATACATGCACCCGATGTGGTTGCCGGAGTAACGTGGGCCCATGCATGACTTCACACATGTGCCCAGGTATATGCCGGCAACCACGATAAGGGTGTATGTGGATTGCGGTGGATTCTGGAGCCAACGGTGGACACAGACAGACAATGTATACTGCACTGGGCACGGGGTGAAGCACATTGGACGTGGTCGCGCAGGTGTTATTGCCGGCGCAGAAGCACCGACCCGCCGGTGGGTTGCTGACCGAGGAGGACCGGAGGGGCTGAAATGACTTCTATGGGCTGGAGGAAGCCCCAGGTGAGTAAAAATACAGTGATGTGAAAAACTATTTGCTCCCTTCCTGATTTCTTATTCTTCCTGCTTTAATCGCGCATGCGCAGTACTTTCACGCCGGCCGCCGTGATGACGCGAGGCGGCCGGCGTGTGACGTAATCCGCGTCATACGCGGAAGCTGCAGCCCGACACTCCACCGAGTGTCGCCCGGGCTGCGGCCTGTCAGCTATACCGGAGCGGGGAGAAGGAGAGGAGCCAGGACGCCGGCGTGGGACCTCCCGACCAGCACTGGGCTGGAGAAAGCCCCTGGTGAGTACAACTTTTCTTTTTTTCGTGAGCTCGGAGTCCCTTTAAGCTGAAGCGATCTTGGGTACTGCAGCAGGACAATGACCCAAAACACACCAGCAAATCCACCTCTGAATGGCTGAAGAAAAACAAAATGAAGACTTTGGAGTGGTCTAGTCAAAGTCCTGACCTGAATCCTATTGAGATGTTGTGGCATGACCTTAAAAAGGCGGTTCATGCTAGAAAACCCTCAAATAAAGCTGAATTACAACAATTCTGCAAAGATGAGTGGCCCAAAATTCCTCCAGAGTGCTGTAAAAGACGTTATCTTTGACTAATAGTTAACGTTTTTTGATGAGCAGAAACATTTAAGTGTGACAAACATGCAAAAGAATAAGAAATCAGGAAGGGGCAAATAGTTTTTCACATCACTGTAGATTAAAATCGTCGCCTCGGAAGTCCTTTAAGAAACCTCAGCTGACCCCGGAGGAGAAATGAATACATGCGAGATTCTCGGCTGAGTGGGACTCACCGGCTGCCTTGACCGAGAACAGTCTAGCATGGGGAGGAGTCTAGCCTGTTCAAATGCCTAAGTGAGATTTCTGTATACAATAGCCACTAGTAATACATAAAACAAAAGCACATGAAACAATGACAGAAAGCCTGTTTTTCAGCCTCCTTTCAAAACACATTATAAACAAGGGAAAAGTGTGTTTACCATGTAATAGGAATAGAAAAGATGACTTTGGGGGCGTTTTTACCTAAGCAATAGAAGTGTGTATTTCCACGTTCCCAGAGAAAAGTGCTCTAGACTAGAGCTATGTACCTGTTCACTGAAATAGTCTCCTACTATGGCTAATACCAGCTATTGTGATAGACGGTACTGGTTACTATACGCATCCCAGCATATTATTTATTATTATTTATTGTATTTATAAGGCGCCAACATATTACGCAGCGCTGCACAATAGATAAATGGGTTAACATACAGGTAGAACATACGCAAACTCACAACAAAACAAGATCATGCAAATGATTTGATAACAATACAGTGTCATAGGTCAAGATAGAGACTGTTCGAGTCTACAAGAAGGGTGGTTGTGATACCCACCAACATACACTATTCCACCCAGGAACATTAATGACTACAATGACGGCACAATGACAAGCATGAAAATGGGGACCCACAAGTGCGTAACTAGCCACACGTGAGTAGTGTTAATGGAGCGATCGTTTGTTATTGTTTCATTATGAACGACTAACATGGATTATCGTCTGAACCAATCCGCCAGTTTATGTACCACATTACTGAGCACACGTTGCGATGTCACACATGCGGCAATGTCGTGATACAGGCGATCGCGGTGACGCTGGAGGCCAGGAGTCGTGCCGTAAGGGATGCAAGACTTTAAAATACTGATCATGGGGGGGGGGGGGGGGGAGGGACGACACTTTACACTAGGTGACATACACATACCGAGTGTCCGTCAGTCGTTGCGATATTGAACGCCGTTACTGCAAAGCACCTGATCGAGCCCTTGCAAGTGAGGTTTTTACGCCATTCCCGTTTGATCCATCAGAAAGATTTCGTCTGGAAATCGATAGGAAGATCGATCAGGTGGCCATGTTGTGGCACCAATGCAATACAAATTATAGAATTGGAAGGTTGATCGGGCCACAATATAGAGTAATTTATGAACACCCTTACAGCTGCAAGGACAGTTAAGTGATCTTTAAAGGATAAGAACTCTGTTAAAATGGGAGCTGCAGTGATGTGTGGGTCCTGATGCTTACCGCTTCTCCCGATCACTCCCGTGCCCCTTTCGTTTCGCTACAAAAAGTCCCTTTTGCAGCCGCAACTTTGCCAAGTTGCCGACCTTTAACCTGGACATACTAGGCTGCACATGCATTTTTATTTTTTAATAAGCAAAAAATAAAGTATAAATATATATATATATATATATATATATATATATATATATATTATTTTTATTTATTTTTTTAAATCATTATACAGTCACCCCTGAAATTACATGGAAGGCGGTGTCATTTCTCACTAATATTAGAAAGTTCTTTGATCAGTAAAAGTGGCCTCTAAGTATGGAGTGTGTACAACCTCCCGCCTTTATAACGCCTTAAAAAGCAGGAAAGTAAGCCAGGCCCACTCTTCAGGACGGTCCAGAAGTATAGCAGTCACTAATGCGATGACAAAGTGCTATTCAGGGGCCAGGGCTCACTGGGTGACATTCACATGCTGCATGATGAGTAACTGCCGTGGGTCACAATGATCTGAAGTGTTCCTCTCATTACCCACACTTCAAATAAATGAGCAGAGCGTTTCTATACAGTAGTTGTGTCACAGAATGGGTGATGACAACAAGCTTAGTTACTGGAGAAAGGAGGAACTGCTAAATTGCTTTAACCCCACCACTTCAGAGATCCTTCCAAAACTAGCATTCAACTATATCTGATCTGAATATCGAACTGATGATTCACTCAAGAGGGATCTGATATGTACCCACCTTGAGGCCTGGAACCCACTACAAAACACTATCCCTAATCGCAATCGATAGCATTTTTAATGAGTAAGCGATTTCATGAGTGATTGCTGGCGATTTTGGTGGACTTTTTAGAAAGTGTCAGCTTTTTGCCAGCGATAAGCATTTAGCATTTTTAATTCAGATTGGTCCTTTCAATGAATTAAAAAATGTTTACAGTGTGCAGTAATATAAAAACGATAGCAAAATCGCTCTGTGTAGGTTTTGATGAGCGATTACGCCAGCGTTTATATACTTTACATTGCAGAAACACTAACGCTAATAGCTAAAAATGCTGCATGTCCTGCATTTGCGACTTTGGTAATAGCAATCGCTCCAGTGGAATTTGGCCCATCCATTAACATTAGCTGTGCGTTTAGGGAAATCGCTAGCGTTTTCTCCCTAAACGCTCACAAAATCGCTCTAGTGCGTTTGAGCCTTAAATTACATGGATTGCAGTATGTGTGGGATATCTGGCCGATTACTACCAAGCATTTCAGATAAACTGTACAGGTAATCCCCGACGCATGAGCAGGGCTGTGGAGTCGGTACAAAAATCCACCGACTCAGACTCCTCAGTTTAGGATTCCACCGACTCCGACTCCTCTAATTTGCATATTACAATCTTGTTTATTAAAAGTATGTAACATGAAATTCATCTCTTAACTGCCAACACTTAGGAATTTTAAAAGACAACTGAAGTGAGAAGGATATGGAGACTGCCATATTTATTCCCTTTAGTCATAGACTACAACTAGTCCTTGGTAAGTGTACTTGTAAAAGGTACAGACCAGAACAAACTACATCTATCAGGCCCTAGGCAATGTAACTGTGGGTACATGTAAGAGTGATGTGCAGGTACTCTGCAGGGGAATAAGGGGATTCTTACTCTATTACACATTCTTCATGTACAATCTGAACCAGGTTTATGGGTGATAGACAACACCTCTGTGTTCAATGTGCACAACATTGTCAGTGGATTCCCTGCAGCTCTGTGGAGAGTGCATATGTAGAGTATAGTACTACTGTGTAACAAAGTAAACCTGAGACAGATGAAATTAAAGTTTTATACATACCTGGGGCTTCCTCCAGCCCCCTTCAGGCTAATCAGTCCCTTGCTGTCCTCCTCCGCCACCTGGATCTTCTGCTATGAGTCCAGGTACATGAGCCAGTCTGGCGTAGTGCACATGAACACACTCCGCCACCGGGAGCGTACTACACCTGCGCAGCACTATTGCGCAGGTACAGAATGTTCCTGGCTGTGGAAGCGGCATGCGGCCAGACTGCACTGACTGGCTGAATTACCAGGACTCATAGCAGAAGATCCGGGTGGTGGAGTGGAGGAGGACAGCGAGGGACTGATTAGCCTGAAGGGGGCTGGAATAAGCCCCAGATATGTATAACACTTTTCTTTTCATCCTTCTAAGATACCATTTAATTCGTAGTCACCAAAACAAATTTTAACAACGTATCAAATTATTTGATTTCATGAGCAAAGTACATTTGCATAAATCCGAATCAACGCAGAATTATTTCCATCTCATTGACCATCTATTAGTGACCCAGCTACACATCAGGCTTTATTCTTACAGCATAGACATTATTTAGTATATATAAGAGATTCCTGTGTACATATCATATATACAGTCACAATCAGATGTGTACATCTGACTTAAAAAATACAGGGACTGCTTTATTGAAGCATCACAAGTAACTAATTTCGATTGGTTTATTTCATTTTTGTGGACGAAGCACAGCTATTACTGTATATATAAATTATTTATGATGACTATTATCTGAGAAATAGAAAATTTTATCATATTTTCTATTTTAATTACAGTTTAAATTCATTAGGAGTCGGAGTCGGTGCATTTTTTCCCCCTACTCCGACACCAGGCACCCAAAATTACCCCGACTCCACGACTCCGACTCCACAGCCCTGCGCACGAGTGCTTGACTTATGAAGAACCCACCAATACAAGGAGCACGATCCTGTCGTGATGACGTCATTTCTGCATTGGGAGAAGTTTGAAGAAGTCCCGGCGTGTATTACCTGCAGCAGCAGTACTGGACTCACCTCTAAACTGACTCCAGTGCTGTCTGTCCTCTCCGCCATCTGCTGGCTTTTGTGTGCGGTATCACTTCCTGTATGTCACATGACATACAAGAAGCAGTGGGCCAGATTTATCAACGCATTACCGACATTTTTTTCTTCTAAAACTGTTCTAACCAACAGAAGAACAGTTCTGCATGATAGTAAGAAACTTCCCAAAGCCTGTTTAATAGCAGCAGTTTAGCATGGATTTCTAGAGCTACACTACAGTTAAGAAAAGTGCAAATCCATTCCTAAACTGGTGCAGATTAAGAAGTGCTCATTAGCAGTTCTACAGATAGTGCAGCTAGATGTGATTTGTGAAGGGCTCCTCCCCCCTCACTCAGAGCCTGCTGACAGCAGGTGTGTTGGTTACCTCAGCAACAGCAATTCCCCTCACACACTGCACTGCCTGAGAGACCTTCCTAGCTCCTTCTATTCCTTACAGTTTAAGAAGGAATCTGCACTATCTAGTGATTTCTTAGGATGTCTTAGACAGTTCTGCATGGATTTCTAAAAACCTACTAATATTTTGTCTCAGACGCTCTTGATAAATCTGGCCCACTGACATACACTACAGGCTGCAGGAGGCTGAGTGGGTAGACTGACAGTGCTGGACTCGGGCAGGAGGGTGAGCCCAGTGCTGTTGCTGGAGAAAAGAGGGGGGACAAAGAGGCACAGAGGGGACAGAAAGACATGGGGGGGGGGGGGGTGAGCCACAGAAGTACAGTAAGAGGCACAGAGGAGGACAAATAGGCATAAAGGGGGGACAGAGAGGCACACAGGAAGCAAAGTAAGGCACATAAGAGACACGGGGGATTGACATGGCACAGTGTTCTGACTTAAGAACAGATTCAGGTTAAGGGCAAACCTACAGTCCCTATCTCTTTTGTTAACCATGCACTATCTGTACTGAGGCTGGATTCACACTAAGGTCTGAAAACGACAAATATGAACATTACATGCTATATTTTCACGTTGACTGCAACGGTAGATAATGTACAATGAAATGAACCCAGCAGTGATTTGGCACCAGAAGATATTTCCTTGCAAGAAAGGCACGAGGAAAAATTGTATTCGCTATAGTAGAGTAACGGCTATTTTACCAATATAGTACTATCCTCTATAGAAGAATATTGGTAATTTTGTAATTTTACAGATATTCTACTATACCCCTCTGTACCCCAACTCTCACACGAACCCTCCCCATCAATGCATAACAAGAACGCTTCCCTGTCTATGCCTAACACTAACCACCCCACAATCGCTGCTATTTTGGCTAAACTGTAGTCAACCTCTAGTGCACTACTGTTCCCAGCTTGCCCGCCACCTTTACAGCAGAGTCACCACTATTTTTCACTAACGCCCACTATTTTTTGCAACACCTCCCGCGGCCAAATTTTTTGCTGTAGCCAATATTTTCATAGGTGCCTATGGCGCACCCAAATTTCCCCGGCACCGTTTGCGCCCAAATTGTCTGTTTTGCCATTAAAAAAAAAAAAACTATTACCATGCCATAAGGAATTATGGGTAGAGGGGTTACCAATAAACCTTTGGTACAGCTTCCAAACATCTGTCGTGCTTGTGCAAAACTATTACACTCATGCCAAGAGTAATGACCAAAGCGTGTTGCATGCAGCATCTGCCAGACGCAACACTGAGCGAATGCCGATGTTAAAGCAGTCATAGAAACTCATTTTATTTTTTGTTTTTAATTTTTTTTACCGGATGTTTTTCCTGGTGACTGGAATGGGCGTGTAGCGGCCTGATTATTTTATTATTATTATTTAGTATTTATATAGCGCCGACATATTACGCAGCGCTGTACAGTATATATATATTGTCTTGTCACTAACTGTCCCTCAAAGGAGCTCACAATCTAATCCCTACTATTATCATATGTCTATGTTTGTATTATGTAGTGTAAGTACTGTAGTCTAGGGCCAATTTAGGGATGAGCCAATTAACTTATCTGTATGTTTTTGGGATGTGGGAGGAAACCGGAGTACCCGGAGGAAACCCACGCAGACACGGGGAGAACATACAAACTCCTTGCAGATGGTGCCCTGGCTGGGATTCGAACCGGGGTCCCAGCGCTGCAAGGCGAGAGCGCTAACCACTACGCCACCGTTATCAGCTTCCAGACAACAGAAGACAAAAACGGTTATTCCAGGTATGCGGTATAGCAGAATACTGGGTCAGCAGATGCGATTATAATACAGCAGGTCCATTTTCTCACAAATGCATGATAATTAGACCCTTGCAATATATAACGTTTTGTGGTACAATCTATTCTTGCAGGTTTGATGCCATTTTAGGCCAAAGAAAGCTCACTCACACCAGACAGTGGACCACGCAGCATCCCAACATGTCTTCACTTAATTGCCACCTGTTCCCAGATTTCATTATGCGAATTGCCTGAGAGAGTACTCAGGGGCAGCCAAGCTTAGAAAGTGCTCTGTGGCAGAGATCTGTGTGGCAAGCAGCATCCCTGAACACATTGGAGGACTACCTAACCCTCCCAGCAGCGATTGATATGGCTACTGAGCATCAGGATGGCACAGTGGTCAGCACTCTTGCCTTATGCTGTGTAAACACAATGTAATTTCCCACCCAATCAACGGGTGATCGGACAGGAAGTTGTAGCGTGTGTACATATCCAAAGTGCACATGATCGATAAAGCAGGGCTGTGGAGTCGGTCCAAAAATCCACCGACTCCGACTCCTTAGTTTAGGATTCCACCGACTCCTCCTCCTCTAATTTGCATATTACAATTTTGTTGATTAACAGTATGTAACGTGAAATTCGTCTCTTAACTGCCAACGCTTAGGAATTTTACAAGACAACTGAAGTGAGAAGGATATGTAGATTGCTATATTTATTCCCTTTAGACTAAAATTAGTCCTCGGTAAAAAGGCACAGACCGGAACAAAGAACATATATCAGGCCCTAGGCAATGTAACTGTGGGTACATGTAAGAGTGATGTGCAGGTACTCTGCAGGGGAATGAGGAGATTCTTCCTCTATAACACATTCTTCATGCACAATCTGAACCAGGTTTATGGGTGATAGACAACACCACTGTGTTCAATGTGCACAAAATTCTCAGTGGATTCCCTGCAGCTCTGTGGGGAGTGCATATGTAGAGTATAGTACTACTGTGTAACAAAGTAAACCTGAGACAGATGAAATTGAAGTTTTATACATACCTGGGGCTTCCTCCAGGCCCCTTCAGGCTAATCAGTCCCTCGCTGTCCTCCTTCGCCACCTGGATCTTCTGCTATGAGTCCAGGTACTTGAGCCAGTCTGGCGTAGTGCGCATGCACACACTCCGCCGCCGGGGGCGTACTACACCTGCGCAGCACTATTGCGCAGGTGCAGAATGCTCCTGGCTGTGGAAGCGGCATGTAGCCAGACTGCTCTGACTAGCTGAATTACCTGGACTCATAGCAGAAGATCCAGGTGGTGGAGGTGGACAGCGAAGGACTGATTAGCCTGAAGGGGGCTGGAGGAAGCCCCAGGTATGTATAACGCTCTTCTTTTCATCCGTCTCAGGTACCCTTTAATTTGTAGTCACCAAACCAAATTGTAACAACATATCAAATTATTTGATTTCATGAGCAAAGAGAGTGCATACATTTGCATAAATCAGCATCAATGCAGAATTATTTCCATCTCGTTGACCATCTCTATTAGTGACCCAGCTACACATCAGGCTTTATTCTTACAGCATAGATGTTATTTAGTGTATATAAGAGATTCCTGTGTACACATCATATATACTGTCACAATCAGATATGTATATCTGACTTTAAAAATACGGGGACTGCTTTATTGAAGCAGCACAAGTAACTAATTTTGATTGGTTTATTTCATTTTTGTGGACTGAGCACAGCTATTACTGTATATATACTGTATATATACATTATTTTTAATGACTATTATCTGAGAAATAGAACATTTTATCATATTTTCTATTTTAATTACAGTTACAAATTCATTAGGAGTCGGAGTCGGTGCATTTTTTCCCGACTCAGACTCCAGGCACCCAAAATTGCTCCGACTCCACAGACCTGCGATAAAGCGATCGATTCTCCAATTATATGTCCGCAATATCGATCACTTTATCGATCGGGAGCCAATCGGACATGATGGATATAATCGCCCGTTTCCTGTGAATCGGGCGGGAAATTGCATCGTGTGTATTAGGCATTACAAGAGTCGTGGGTTTATCCTGCCTGCTGAGTCTTCCCATTTATGCCCCCCTTCTCTGTGCAGAGCTCCCTGGGAGAGTAGAGACGGGGGAAGCACCTGGCAGGGGAGAGAAGACACAGGTGAAGGTAAGAGGAGCTCCGCTACTACCTGAGTTGTCGCAACATCGAATGCAGATTGCGACGCACTCCAAACTCATTGCTGGCATAAAACTCTGACATAACATTCAATAAAAATGTGCTTTTCTACCTTTTATTACCCATACAGTTTCCATGTTTGCTTTCATGCACAAGTAATATTGTCTGTTTATCTGCACTGAAAGCTGCCATTGCATTTTACTGCATAGCTACTGTATTTATATATTAAAATCTATCTAGTGATCACGTCTCAGCTATTTCTGCTTCTCAGCTCAGTTTCGGCAGTTTGCTAATGTTTACTTAAAGGGACACTTAAGTCAAACAAAAAAATGAGTTTTACTCACCTAGGGCTTCCAATAGCCCCCTGCAGCTCTCCGGTGCCCTCGCTGTCTCCCTCCGATCCTCCTGGCCCCGCCAGCAGCCACTTTCTGTTTCGGTGACAGGAGCTGACAGGCTGGGGACGCGAGTGATTCTTCGCATTCCCAGACACATTAGCACCCTCTATGCTGCTATATGGTATATGATATATGCTATAGCAGCATAGATGGCGCTATTGTGGCCAGGAACGCGAAGAATCACTCGCGTCCCCAGCCTGTCAGCTCCTGTCACCGAAACAGGAAGTGGCTGCCGGCGGGGCCAGGAGGATCGGAGGGAGACGGCGTGGGCACCGGACAGCTGCAGGGGGCTATTGGAAGCCCCAGGTGAGTAAAACTCATTTTTTTTTTACTTAAGTGTCCCTTTAAGGAATCTGACAAAGCAATGTAAACAAAAGATGTTATCACCTCTTCGAATGGGGCCAGAAGCTGCCCACTGAAGCAAGGAGCTTTCCACTGAAGACTATGTGCTGTGTTTAACTGTTTGAATGCTGTTATGCTACAAATTGTTTTTGTGGTAGTAGATTTTATGCTGTAAGTAATCATTTAGAGCAAAAGGGGAAATGCTGAGTTTCAGATTAAGTGATATCTTCCATTCAGCATAATCAAATGATCGAATCTGCTGGATATAGACGGGGAAAAAAAAAGACTAGTGTATGGCCACATTTAGACTACAACTATGGTAGGGATTAAATTGTGAGCTGCTCAGTTAGTGACCAGATTATATACTCTGCAGCACTGCAGAAGATGTGGGCATTATACAAATACGTAATAACAATGTAATATAACGTATTGCTACATATACACACTAAAAACTCGTCTGAGGCAGCCACAAAATCAAGCATGTGTAGAGGTGTCCCCTGAGCTTGTTACAAGATCCAGAATGCACAGGAGCGAAAGCCACCGATGTCCAGGGGAGAGCGATGAATCATATAATCACTAGTTCTCCTACAAGTGATTCCTGAGACTTTATGACTGAAACATGCTAGAACGTTGTAAACGCCATTGTCCTCAATAGGAACCATTCACACTTCAAGCCTGGTGCTGGATGGCTTCCTGTAAAAGTGCCAGTCAGCACTGCATACATTCCAGTCAGTGCCAGCCACCTCCTGTTGAAAGTGCCAAGTCCTGTACAATTGCCAGTCGGCACCAGTCAATGCCATCCAACAATTCCTAAAAGATCCAAGCAACTCCTGTAAAAGTACTGGCACTGGATTTTTTTCAACACCACCACTGTGAATGAGCAGTAAAGTGCGCACATAGCTACAGTGCAAGCGCTATGTGTGCATGCTCACAATGCAGTTTGTGTTGCACAACAACACATCAGCGCATGCAACAGCAGTGCCCTTACATCTGGATAGGCTGGTACACATCTCCGTACTGTCACAGACCACTTTATCCTAACTGCTGTAACACGTGCGCAAAGTCATCGACATTGACCAGGCTTTGAAATGACACACCCGGTTTTAACATTGTGTTACATCCATTGCAACATACATGGCGAATATGCACCCTTGTGTAAAACCATGGACACTGACCAGGCTTTGAAATGACATTTCATTAAGTCCATTACAACATACATAGGCCTCAATTTACTAAGCTTTATCAAACACTTTATCAAACGTTTGATAATTTACCTCATGGGTAAAATCTAATTTTGAATTCACTAAGGTGTTATAGATTTATCTAATGTTTTATTGATAAAACGTTCGATAAATCTATACCAACTTATTGAATTCAAAATTAGATTTTACCCATGAGGTATATTATCAAACGTTTGATAAAGTGTTTGATAAAGCTTAGTGAATTGAGGCCATAGAGTACACGCACCCTAAAGATGTGCCAATAACACTCAAGCATCACAGTGTTCAAATATCAGCTTATTACTTACAGATCACAAAGCCGGTCCAGAAACTGCTGCTGCTTTCCGTCCCACCTGAACGCCAGACAATACGAATAGTCCAACAAAATGGGCCAGCTCAACAAATGCCCATCACTATGATATGATTGTAGGTGGCTACAAACTGCAGTCACTGGAACCACACCAAAGGGTCACCCTGTCTCTGAATATCTGCAGAAGGTCCTACTGTGTTTGTGTGTCCAACAGCCAATCAGCTGACACTAAGAAAGAAAGCCAAGGAAGCATCAATACTTTGGCCTCACCCAAGACAGTAATGGGCAGCACTGGTAAAAGTTAGAGGTCATTGATCTTTGAGGTATTATCACACCACCGCCCTGACATGCCCAGACAGGTCTCCCACCATAAACAATGCTTCCTGCTGCATAAGGGCCCATTCACACTGGGGCGCGTCTCAGCAACATTTGAACGCTTTGCTGATTGTATCAAGTGATCGTATAAACATGCCGCATGCAGCGTTTCGGGAAAAATCGTGATGCGATTCTCAGAAGGATTGCAGAAAGCAGTTGCTAGACGATCTGGTTCACACTCAGATTGTGCATTACGGCATACATGTCAAAATCAGTCCTGCGGGCTCTAGACCACCAGGGGAGCTATATTGGAGGTGAAGCCCTAGATCATCAGGGAAGCCATATGGGGAGGTAGGGGGAAAGCACTAAACACAAGCCATGGGGGCTTCCTGACAACAGGGAACTGTATAGGGGAGGGTGGGGCCTGTAGACACCAGGGAACTGTATAGGGGAGGGTGGGGCCTGTAGACACCAGGGAACTGTATAGGGGAGGGTGGGGCAGGGAACTATATAGGGGAGGGTGGGGCCTGTAGACACCAGGGAACTGTATAGGGGTTGGAGGGGGGCCATTAGAGACCAGGGTACTTTATAAGGGAGGATGGTGGCCACTAGACATTGAGGTTGGCCCCAGTGTACAATTTCAGCCCACTTTGCATTTGAGTTTGACACCCCTGCATTACGGGGAACAAGAATTGTGCCCAAAATGCTGTGTGCAGCGCGATTGTGATTTACACAAACGCTAGAGTGAGAATGGTCCCATACGGATACATTGTTACAACTAGGGCTTGTACACACTGGCTGCGTTTTTATAATAGCATGCAGTTTTTCAATCGCAAAGCCTTTTTAAAAATAATGAAAATCCTGATGAACTGTACACAGTGGTGCGATGCCATTTCAGAAAATTGCAGTGGCTGCAGAGATTTTTGAGTGCTGTGTATGAAAAATCGCATGCAAAAAAGATGCATTTCTTTTTTTTTTTTTTATTTCATTTATTTTAGGTCAAATCCCAGACCTTTCAACTTCCTGTTGAAGGACTTTTAACCAATCAGCAATGACAAGAAAAACACAAACGCATAGAAAAATGCAAGCATGCGTTTGCGATTTTAAGTGTGCACGGCCCCTAAATTGATCGCTGATACCCCAGTGCGAACTAGCCCTCAGGAAGGGTCTGAGGTCATCCGAAGTGATGTGATTGGATTCACATCTATCAGTGAAAATGATTTGTAAATGGTTGTCTATACGCCTTGCAGTTTATGTTTAGTGGCTTTCCAGTTTCCAATATATTTTTTATTGAATTTTTAAGTATATAACAAAATATTACATGCCAAGATTTTTGTTACATACAGTGTATAGTAAGATCAGCTTGCAGGGATGAAACTTAGTGCTATTTGGCTATTTTCACTTGTATGATTATCTAGAGACCAAACGATTAGAGATTCTAAAGGAACTATACCCTTGTCCCCTCCCCCCTGAGTCCCAATCCCTTTCCCTCCCCCCTGAGTCCCAATCCCTTTCCCTCCCTCCCCCGTCACAATGCTTTCTACCTCATAAGAATGGCTCGAAAGGTGAAGTTGGATTAACCGATTGGTGAATCACCCAATCAGTCAATCAACCGACCAATCGACTCCAGTTGTGAGTGTCCTGTGTAGCATTTTTGTAGGGTTATGAATGAGCGTGAGATAAGGCTAGTCGACCCAGTGTGCCGTGGAGATCTTCAGTTGCGTACCAGGAAGTGTATTTAAAAGGTTCCATTAGATTATTAATTTCCGTCCTTGTGAAAGTGTCTATGATGAACAGTTTCCAACGTTTGAAGAACTTTACTGAGCTTTTTTCTCTATGAAGAAGAGCCTCAATTTTGTCCATGGCTAGTAGGTTTGTAAGTTCTGATTTTAAGTCCCAGACAGATGGAGCAGTTGAGTATATCCAGCGATTATATATAGTTTTCCGAGCAGCACATAGCATTATATGTGCTAGATCATTTGGCAGTTTTTTATGGTCTGACGGGTTGGATTGCTGTGGAGTGATATTGAACAAGGCAAGTAGAGGAGTCTTTTCCAGGGTTTTTTTGCAGATTTTATATATGAATTGAAACACTTTTGTCCAATATTGGTCAATCTTTGGGCAGGTCCAGATGCAGTGAAATAGACCTGCTTGTGGTTGATGACACTTAGGGCATCTCGCCTCATAGCCTGGTGGTGGATTCTGGTAGTGCATATTAAATGCATATTTTGCATAGTGGATGAATAGGAAGTGAGATTCTCTCCAGATTTCACTAGGTATAAGTTTGCGGGTGCGGATTAGTCCCTCAAGTATCTCTTCTTGTAGTTGTGCTTCTTGGAAGTGCTGTAACCAGCCTTTAAAGCAAGATCAGTGCAGACATATGTGTGTGTCACAGACTGCTGGTGAAGGACAAGCAGAAAATGAAGCATTATTTCTGTGTGAAATCTGTTTTGCCTCGTCCTGGTCAGCTGAAGGCATGTCCTTGTGGAATTACCTCTATGCTTATCTCTCTGTCTAGTCTCAGGCATACTTCCAAAATGACTTCACAGCAGTGTCAGGCCTGAGGGGGGGGGGAGAAGCAGACGCACCCAAGAAAAACGTCACTAACTGGAAATCTATGCTGTGGGGGAGACTGTGCTGAGGAGAACACTGCGCATGAACATATACATGCCCAGAGCTACGACTGTATACTGTATATCTTATAAATGCTTGTTCACCCTGCATGTAACTTCAAACGCCTTTAAAATGTGACTGATGGTTTTCAGCACTTGTGTCCACGGTTTTCTACCATTTACTATAGAAAGTTTTTGCAGACGACGCAGGCCATTTCCCATAGGGTTGCATAGTATTACGGCCAATGGCGTGCAGCTTCAGTTTCCCCGTTGTGTGTGAACAGGCCTTTAAAGCGGTATTGTCACCATAAAAATCAAATTTCAACAGCAATTGGTCTGAGTGTATTAAGTGATAAAGATGCTAATCCTGCATTCAAAACTTGCAAAACTTTTTCTGCTGTTATGGTTTGTAGTTATCACATACTTTAGGAGCACTGGCCCTAGTGCCAAACAGTGCCAAAGAGTTGAATGCTGGGAGTTCTTTTTATCTAGAAAATATTCCTCCTCTTCCATTTATTTCCCTATCTAGCTGCTTATCACACCCTCTGATTACTTGTGTTTACAAGCAAGGCTAAGGTGACTCAGTGATTGGATGTGTAAATAAAAAAAAAGACAGTGTAGTTATTAGTATACACCTCAGTGGGAGTGTTTGAAGACTCTGGGAGGAGGGCAGCTAATGAATACACAATGAGCAAGAGAAGGGAGGGGGGGGAAACAAGAGTCAGGGAGGATATGAGGTCAGCATTATCTTGGCAAGAAGGCCACTATCTAGAATAGGATTTTCTGATTTTCCTTTATAAAATTCACAGGAATCATTATGTGGATAGCACAATACATCTGTTATGTAAGTAGAAGTAGTATTTATCGACTTATATATGTGTTTTTTATTTCTAGGTTAGCATGGGTGCCGCTTGTTCTTTAAAGGGTAACTCAACATTTGTTTAAAGTGGACCTGAACTCAGAACTTCCTCGCTACTCTAAAGATAAGGAACAGCAGTGTTTGTCCCAGAAATCTTTTTCCAGACGGGTGGCATGAAAAAGTAGCCGGGCAGGGCACGATGGGGGAATGCAGGGCTGGTGCAACTCAGCTTACAGCATAGGAGGAGGATGAGGAAGCATGCCAATGACAGTCGGGTGCTCACCAAAATTAGCCGAGTGGAGCACACGGCTAAAAATGCCTGGGGAGAACACTGAACAGCATAATAACCTTTAAAGAAAAACATTTGTTACAGCGGATATATATCCTGCAATAAATCTGCAGTTTATCTTATTACAGTATAACTTACCTACTTAGTCTGCAAGATCCAAATGGGATGTTCTTAAAATCCTAGCAGTGGTATACTGGCTGCTGTAAGGTCTTTACAGCAAAGATGCCAAATTGAAACTAAAGGAAGTAAGTATGTGTTTTATATGTTCATTTAGTCAGTTCTTTTCTCAATGCAGGGATACTTTAAATGCGTCCACCAACCTTGGCAGGTGGCGGGCTGATGGCTCGGTGAGTCTTCAGCAACAGAATTAGTTTTTATTTTAGTTTTATGTAATGTAATAAATTATATATGCTTTTGGATTTTGTTTACTGGCCAGTGGTCCCATCTGTGAGAATGTCCATCACTTCCTGCCCAGACAGGAAGAAGCTTCTACCAGAGACCACCACAACAATTCTTAAGTGAAGGGATACAGCAAACCAAGTTTTTCCACTAAAAAAGAAGAAAGAGTAACGTTGTGATGGTTTCAGTGTGCTCTGCAGAAGAAGAACTGTCAGATTTCACTTCTTATGCAGGAGGTGCCGGTGGTTTTATAGGCTGTCGGGGATTCCCACCGACATCAGCAGCGACTGTCTGCAGCCCTGTCAGCTACCTCAATTCTCCTAAACTGTATGTGTGTTTATAGGCAGCTCAGTCATTTAGATCACTGTCACTCTCTGTGTTTAGCAGTGACAGAAGGGCTCGCACTGGGATACAATATATGGGATATTTTATTCTACACATTTCCCCCTGTGTGCCACAGACCACATCAAGTGCTCCAAAACCAAATGCAGAAGAGGTTCTGTTCCAAGAGATCCTTATAAAAAGCAAACTTCACAAAATTCACCTAAACAATTTTTTTTTCCAGACAACTTAAAGAGGAACTGTAGTAAAATGACATAATTACCGTAATACAATTGCTTGGGGTTTTTTTTTTTTTTTTGGCCACAATACTCAACTATAAACAAATTGCCCTTTGTAAAATCTTTCCACTCTGATTTAGGCCTCGTTCACATTACAACGCAGATGGCCTAGCGATCGGATCGCACGCAATCTGCGTTTGTATGCGTTGCGTGTTTTGCTTAAAAAATGCATGCAGCATGTGTTTGTGGACCGCACTGGTATGGAACGCATGCAGTGTGAACATCAGACAGTGCAGTCTATGCACTTCTGATGTTGTGCGTCTGCCGCCCGCAAGCATTGCCGGAACACAGACGGCAACGTGTGCAATGTGAACAAGGCCTTACATTCTGAAAATTGTCACAGGTGGGAACATCTTTAGTGCTGGCCAGTGATGAGCTACGGATGAAATCCAAATGGGTTTAATTCGGATTTCATCCTCTGATTAGTGCACCTGAGCGGGTGTGTGCGGGAGGGTTAAACTTACCCAGCAGCCTTCTTCTTCAATCCGTCCCACGCTGCAGTCACGTGACTACTAACACTTCCTCCTTCCTGGTTGAAGGAGGAAGCGTAGTAGTCACGTGACGCAGCTCGGAACGCAGCATGGGACGGGTTAAAGAAAAAGGCTGCTGGGTAAGTTTAACCGTCCCGCACACACCCGCTCAGGTGCACTAATCAGAGGATGAAATCAGAATGAAACTCATTTGGAATTCATCCGAATTTGATCCGGAGCTCATCCTTGGTGCTGGCAGATGATCTCTGTGGAAAGTTTGTTTCCCAAGAATTTCGGAGACAGTACAAAATATACCTGGTTTCCCAGAATGTGTGTGTGTGTGTGTGTGTGTGTGTGTGTGTGTGGGGGGGGGGGGGTGTAAGGTTGGAAAATTTCACATATGCAGCCTAGGCTAATCAGGAGGGGGACGGGGTTACAACATATACAGTGGGATGCGAAAGTTTGGGCAACCTTGTTAAGAGTGATTTTCCTGTATAAATCATTGGTTGTTACGTTAAACATGTCAGTTAAATACAGGATCTTCTCAAAAAATTAGCATATTGTGATAAAGTTCATTATTTTCTGTAATGTTTCTGTAATAAACATTAGACTTTCATATATTTTAGATTCATTACACTACAACTGAAGTAGTTCAAGCCTTTTATTGTTTTAATATTGATGATTTTGGCATACAGCTCATGAAAACTCAAAATTCCTATCTCAAAAAATTAGCATATTTCATCCGACCAATAAAAGAAAAGTGTTTTTAAAACAAAAAAAGTCAACCTTCAAATAATTATGTTCAGTTATGCACTCGATACTTGGTCGGGAATCCTTTTGCAGAAATGACTGCTTCAGGGCTTGTTTCCACTGTTGCGACGCGATTTCGGCCGCATTCCGACGCTTGTAAAAACGCATGCGGATGCGTTTCCACATGCGTTTTTACCCGCGATTTCGCATGCGATTTCGCATGGCAGGGTGCCATGCGAAATTAACCATGACACTGCCAGGGCTAAATAAAATTGAAAAAGGTGCGAAATCGCACGCGAAATCGCGGGTAAAAACGCATGTAACAAACGCATGCGTTTTTACTATTAAATACATTAGCGGCGATTCGCACGGATTCCCGACGCAGGCGAAATCGTTGGCTCTTTTGTGCGTTTTTTTCACGCTGAAAAAAACGCACCTCAACAACGCTACAGTGGAAACAGGCCCATCCACTTGTATTACATGTGCGGATCTGCATGCGTTGGACGCATGCAGATTCGCGATAGTGGAAACGAGCCCTCAATGCGGCGTGGCATGGAGGCAATCAGCCTGTGGCACTGCTCAGGTGTTAT
Organism: Hyperolius riggenbachi; assembly: GCF_040937935.1. Lineage (NCBI taxonomy): Eukaryota > Metazoa > Chordata > Amphibia > Anura > Hyperoliidae > Hyperolius > Hyperolius riggenbachi. Next base: position 88,318,998 of record NC_090646.1, read on the forward strand.
GGATGCCCAGGATGCTTAGATAGCGGCCTTAAGCTCATCCAGAGTGTTGGGTCTTGCGTCTCTCAACGTTCTCTTCACAATATCCCACAGATTCTCTATGGGGTTCAGGTCAGGAGAGCTGGCAGGCCAATTGAGCACAGTAATACCATGGTCAGTAAACCATTTACCAGTGGTTTTGGCACTGTGAGCAGGTGCCAGGTCGTGCTGAAAAATGAAATCTTTATCTCCATAAAGCTTTTCAGCAGATGGAAGCATGAAGTGCTCCAAAATCTCCTGATAGCTAGCTGCATTGACCCTGCCCTTGGTAAAACACAGTGGACCAACACCAGCAGCTGACATGGCACCTCAGACCATCACTGACTGTGGGTACTTGACACTAGACTTCAGGCATTTTGACATTTCCCTCTCCCCAGTCTTCCTCCAGACTCTGGCACCTTGATTTCCGAATGACATGTAAAAGTTGCTTTCATCCGAAAAAAGTACTTTGGACCACTGAGCAACAGTCCAGTGCTGCTTCTTTGTAGCCCAGGTCAGGCGCCTCTGCCGCTGTTTCTGGTTCAAAAGTGGGTTCATGCTTCCATCTGCTGAAAAGCTTTATGGAGATAAAGATTTCATTTTTCAGCACGACCTGGCACCTGCTCACAGTGCCAAAACCACTGGTAAATTGTTTACTGACTGGTGGTATTACTGTGCTATTACTGTGCTCAAATGGCCTGCCAACTCTCCTGACCTAAACCCCATAGAGAATCTGTGGGATATTGTGAAGAGAAAGTTGAGAGACGCAAGACCCAACACTCTGGATGAGCTTAAGGCCGCAATCGAAGCATCCTGGGCACCCATAACACCTGAGCAGTGCCACAGGCTGATTGCCTCCATGCCACGCCGCACTGAAGCAGTCATTTCTGCAAAAGGATTCCCGACCAAGTATTGAGTGCATAACTGAACATAATTATTTGAAGGTTGACTTTTTTTTGTTTTAAAAACACTTTTCTTTCATTGGTCGGAAGAAATATGCTAATTTTTTGAGATAGGAATTTTGAGTTTTCATGAGCTGTATGCCAAAATCGTCAATATTAAAACAATAAAAGGCTTGAACTACTTCAGCTGTAGTGTAATGAATCTAAAATATATGAAAGTCTAATGTTTATCAGTACATTACAGAAAATAATGAACTTTATCACAATATGCCAATTTTTTGAGAAGATCCTGTAGATCATATATCTTGGATAGACAGAAGCGACAAAACCCACAGACCAGCACCAAAGACCTACAACATCATCTTGCTGCAGATGGAGTCACTGTGCATTGTTCAACCATTCAGCGCACTTTACACAAGGAGATGCTGTATACAGAGGAAGCTTTTTCTACGCCCACAGCACAAACAGAGCCACTTGAGGTATGCTAAAGTACATTTGGACAAGCCAGCTTCATTTTGGAATAAGGTGCTGTGGACCACTAAAGCTAAAATTGAGTTATTTGGGCATAACAAGGGGCATTATGTATGGAGGAAAAACAGCAGAATTCCAAGAAAAACACCTGCTACCTACAGTAAAATATGGTGGTGGTTCCATCATGTTGTGGGGCTGTGTGAGCAGTGCAGGGACTGAGAATCTTGTCAAAGTTGAGGGACGCATGGATTCCACTCAGTATCAGAGATTCTGGAGACCAATGTCCAGGAATCAGTGACAAAGCTGAAACTGCGCCGGGGCTGGATCTTTCAGCCAGACAATGACCCTAAACACTGCTCAGAGTTCACTAAGGCATTCATTGTAGAGGAACAAGTACAAAGTTCTGGAATGGCCATCTAAGTCTCCAGACCTGAATATAATTGAAAATCTGTGGTGTGAGTTAAAGAGCTGTCCATGCTCGGTAGCCATCAAATCTGAATGAACTAGAGAGGTTTTGTAAAGAGGAATGGTCCAAAATACCTTCAACCAGAATCCAGACTCTCATTGGAACCTACAGGAAGCTTTTAGAGGCTGTAATGTAAAAGGAGGATCTACTAAATATTGACTTCTTTTTATTTTTGTGGTGCCCAAATTTATGCACCTGCCTAATTTTGTATAAACAATTATTGCACACATTCTGTAAATCCAATAATCTTTATTTTACTTCTCAAATATCACTGTGTGTGTCACTGTGTGTGTGTGTGTCTCCTATATATATTTACCTGACATTTTTTATTGTAACAAACAACAATTTATACAGGAAAACCATAACGATTAACAAGGTTGCCCAAACTTTTGCATCCCACTGTAGATATAGGACGCATTTCTGATGCTAAAACCAGTAAAAGTGAGTATATAGAAATACTGCATTCTACTATATGTAGTTACAGTGCCTCTAAGTTATTACTTGTGTTTAATATGTACAAATATAAAAACATGAAAGAAATAATCTTTCCGCATAGATAGGAGTACACAAGTTCTCAATGTAGGCCAACTCCCATAATAACAGTCAATATGCTAGTGACTGATGATACCTGCTATGTCCAGACATTAAATTATGCCCATAACCACCCTTAGTGATTGCTTCAGGTGGCAGTTTTGGAACAAGCACTGTACAGACCTGCTGTTCATTTTGGCCAACCAGCTTCTTGTGTCATATGAAGAGGGGAAGGATGATTTAGGGCCTGAGCCCACAGACGCAGTTGTGTCCGCTTTTCAGTTAAGCATCAATGTTACAGGTGCTGAAAAGCGGACACAACTGCCTCAGTGGGCTCAGGCCCTAAGCAGGGGATATGACAGGATAACCAGAGTGGTTGGGAGATAAAACCTGCCCAGTCGCTGAAGGGTGAGGCCAGTGACACTGGGGGACACCTGTATATCCTTAAAGGGGTATGGTGGAGGGTTTAAAAAACAAAAAACTGACACTTACCTGGGGCTTCTATCGCCCCCCTGCAGCTGCCATGTCCCACGGGGTCCTCCTACGATCTTCCATTTCCTGCCGCCGGTCCCGGTCTAATGATTCTTCTAATACAACTGTGGCCGCGCGGGACATGACAGCTGCAGGGAGTGAATAGAAGCCCCAGGTAAGTGTCAGTTTTTTGTTTTTTAAACCCTTTACAGAACCCCTTTAATATTTTCAACCAATTTTTTTTTCATCCAAGGTGGAGCTAAACACACCCAACGCTGGCAAATACCAGATCAGATTGTGTTGAGAAACTGTCATCTAATGTCAGCATGAGCCTGCAGGCCTAATCTATTTAGATAACTAAATCTCACACCGAATCTGTGTACAGTACCAATGTCCAAGGAATCTCTGACGACGAGTACCAAATCTTACTGAATCTCAGTACAGCACCAATGCCCATGGGATCTCTGTAGACTAATACCAAATACCAGTGAATCTTTATACAGTACCATTGCTCATGGGATCTCTGTAGACTAATACCAAATTTATACAGTACCATTGCTCATGGGATCTCTGTAGAATACTAAATCTCAGTGACTCTCTGTACAGTACTAATGCCCACAGGATCTCTGTACATTATCTCTGAAGAATACCAAATCGCTGTGAATCTGTGTAGGGTACCAAATCTCATTGCATATCTATAGAGTACCAAATCTCATTGCATATCTAAAGAGTACCAAATCTCCGTCCGTCACTGTAGAGTAAAAAATCTCAGTGCATCTCAGTAGAGCAGGGGTGTCAAATTCACATAGAGAGTGGGACGAAATTGTACACTGGGACCCAGTCACAGGCCAACCTCAATGTCTACTGGCCATCTTCCTCCCTTATAAAGCTCCTAGGTGGCCCCTCTCCCTCCCCTATATAGTTCCCTGGTGTTTAGTGCTTCCCTCCCTCCCCGTATGGCTTCCCAGTAGTTCTAGGGCTTCACCTCCAATATAGCTTTACCTGGTGGACTAGAGTGGGCCAAACATAATGCAAAGTGGGGAATCCACTTGAGGGCCAAATTAAATTGCTCTGAGGGCCAGATGTGGCCCACGGGCCGGAGTTTGACATCTTTGCCATAGAGTAACAAATCAGCGCATCTCTCTAGAGGAACAAATCTCAGTGATGTATCCGATCTCAGTGCATCCAGTGGCTAACTTAAGCTGAATACTCACCTTGCGACCCGGGAAGATGGATCCATCCTCCTGCCGGTGGGTATGCACAACAGCCCACGACGGGCACAAACGAGAGTTCAAGTGATCAACATACTTTGCACGGGAGTTGTCAGGGATCTTAAAGATCCGATCCGCCATGGCGGTCATTATCGCCGTGCGTCTCTAAGTGTTGTTCGCATACTCACGCATCTGTACCCACATTGCAAGATTTCGGAAATTATTGTTTGTCGCTCAAAAAACTGCGTAGTGGGTACGGGCCTTAAAGGACTCACAAGGTGAAATATGGGCAGCACTGTAGCGTAGTGGATAGCGCTCTCGCCTTGCATTGCTGGGTCCCCGGTTTGAATCCCAGCCAGGTCAACATCTGCAAGGAGTTTGTATGTTCTCCCCGTGTCTGCGTGGGTTTCCTCCGGGTACTCCGGTTTCCTTCCACATCCCAAAAAACATACAGATAAGTTAATTGGCTTCCCCTAAAATTGGCCCTAGACTATGATACATACATAAACATAAGACTATAGTAGGGATTAGATTGTGAGCTCCTCTGAGGGACAGCTAGTGAGAAGACAATATACTCTGTACAGCGCTGTGGAAGATGTCGGGCGCTATATAAATACTAAATAATAATAATATGTTACCAATCGTTACTTACCTGGGGCTTCTTCCAGCCCTTAGATGTCTTCTGAATCCTTCACCGCAGCTCCGGTGCTCCCTGCTGTCACACTGGCCGCCTGTGAAGCTTGACGGGTCGGTTCTTCTGCACATGTGCGGGCGCACACAGCCAGCCATGTGCCGATGTTAATGGCTGCGTACTGCTCCTGCGCAGACTAACTGCACAGGCGCAGTACGCGTCTGATGACGCGGGAGCACAGACGCGTGGCTGGCCACGCACATGCTCAGAAGAGCTGACTCGCTGATGGGTCGCCAAGCTTCACAGGCTGCCAGCGGCATTGCAGGGGGCCCCAGAGCTGCAGCAAGGGACTTAGACATCTCGGGTCTGGGAGAAGCACCAGGTAAGTAACAATTGGTAACCTTTTTCACCTCGTGAGTCCTTTAACCACTTTATCCGCCACTACAGTATATCCACGTCCTCTGTGACTTGATCTAAGCCACGAGGACGTAGATATAAGTCATGTAACAGAAGCACAGCTGTGCATGATTGGGCTTGCTCCTGTGCAAACCACTGGCACTATCTGCCGCAGCACTAATTGGTGAAAGGGAATATGTGTTCCCTGAGCCAATAAGATTAATTTTTACCATTAAAAATGCTTTTATTTTCTCATTTCATAGTGAGAAATGCAACGGTAGAAATAGCCAACAAAATTTGTATTTTTGATCTAACATAGCATTTTTTATTTTTAAACTGGAATTGGTAAAACAGAGAAATAATGTGTTTTTTTCTTCTCTTTTTCCCATTAAAATGCATAGAAAACAAAATTGTTCGAGGGAAAAAATGCCATACAATGAAAGCCTAGTTTGTTTTGAAAAAAACAATATATATTTAATTTAAGTGTCATAAGTAGGGATAAAGTTATTGCTGATTAAATAGGGACATACCTAAATTGTAAAAACTGCTCTGGTCCATAAGGGGGAAACAAGGTCTGGATGTGAAGTGGTTAAACTCCTTGTGAGTGCTTCAAAATCTGTACAAAATCTGTAGCTCAGATCGGTAATCCTGTGCCTGAGTGATTTATATGCAGGAGCTGCTGCAGATTTCTCTGTGGTAGGGTTTTTTTCCTTGTTTTTAGGGTCTAAAAGCTTGTGAAAAAATTGCACATCTCTAAATCTGGAAATAATTATAACGCCAGGGAGGTTAAGAACTCTAATGCTAAGCAAGCTCTGTCAGCATCAAGCATAAGCATCCATCATTCCGGCCGTTAGAGCTGCTCAAATCCGGATCCGGGAGACACCCGGATAGTTGCTATCCAGATATCTCCCAGTAAACCTGTGCGGGGTGGGCGGGGGGTCAATCTTACCTGTCTGACGTCTTCTTCGTCTGTCCCTCGGCGCCTCCCACGATGTGCTCCACATGATTACAAACACTTCCTCCTTCAACCCGGAAGGAGGAAGTGTTTGTAATCACATGACACCGCTTGGACCGCATCGTGGGAGGTGCCGAAGGACGGACCGAAGAAGACATCAGACAGGTAAGATTGACACCCCCGCACAGGTAACTGGGAGATATCCGGATAGAACTATCCGGATGTCTCCCGGATCCGGATTTGAGCAGCTCTGCCGGCCGTGAGAGTAGTTCCCAATCCAGAACGGAGAGTGGTAACTGCTCTGCTATCTCTACACAGAAGATGGCAAGGGTGTGTGTCAGAAAGGGTCCTACAAGCATTTCAGATTGCCAAGGAGAAAATGCACTCCTATTCTCTCCTCTCTAAGGACTGACTCACGTTAGCATCAAAAAACGGTCTGTTCGCGGATCCTAATAGAACGGATCCTAACGGATGCGAACAGATCCAATGTTAACCTATGGATCCATTCACATTGGCCTGTTAGAACGGATCCGTTTCGCACGATATGTTAAATGAACCGCAAATTTAGTTCTGCAGCATTTTTCCTGGACCACTGAGCCCAGCAGAACGGAAACATAAGCATTGGTGAATAAACCTTCACTTCAATAAAGTTCTAGCCGGCACAATCCGCTTTGGTGATGGGGGCCTGGGAGGATGTGGGGAAAAGGAATGGAAGCAGCTGAACAGCAAACTGAGTGAAAACGAATCTGACCGACCGGTAATCAGATCCGTTTTCACTGATCCGTTTGCCAATATTTGCCAGTGTGAACCTGGCCCATGGTATTTTACTTCAGCCTGAAGAGAAACGCTTTGCTTTGATTCCATGATTTCCACCTTACTGAGAAGCAAAGTGAAAGCCGTTACCCAGGGCAACCAATCAGGTTTCAGCTTCTAATTAAAACAAGAATCCAGCATTGGCACTGAACTCAGCAAGCCAACCTCTCCAGAGTATACAAATCTGTACACCCAGTGTTAATGAATTAAGACACAACAAGTGAAAAAAAAAACTGTTCAGGAAAATTTTCCAGTAATAATTCAAAATGAGCTTTTCTAATAAATACCCGGAATTGCCTGAGAGTCGTCATATTTTACCAGGCTCTATTACAGTTGTTACTCGGTAACATGGAAAGACACATTTCGCAGGCTAAATGATGGTGACAGTGTGTGTGTGCGTGTGCTCGTACGCGGGGTGACAGAGGCCTGTGTGTGTGTGTGCGCGCGCGTGTGTTGCACACAGGGTGACAGAGGCCTCTGCGGTGTGTGTGCACAGGGTGACAGAGACCTCCGTGGGGTGTGTGCACAGGGTGACAGAGGCGTGTGTGTGTGTGTGTCTGTGTCGCACACAGGGTGACAGAGGCCTCTGCGGTGTGTGTGCACAGGGTGACAGAGACCTCCGTGGGGTGTGTGCACAGGGTGACAGAGGCGTGTGTGTGTGTGTGTCTGTGTCGCACACAGGGTGACAGAGGCCTCTGCGGTGTGTGTGCACAGGGTGACAGACCTTTGTGGTGTGTGTGCACAGGGTAACAGAGACCTCTGCATTGTGTGTGTGTGTGTGTGTGTGTGTGTGTGTGCGCGCACAGGGTGACAGGCCTCTGCGGTGTGTGCATACAGGGTGACAGAGGCCTCTGCGGTGTGTGTGCGTGTGTGCACAGGGTAACAGAGACCTCTGCATTGTGTGTGTGTGTGTGTACACAGGGTGACAGAGGCCTCTGCGGTGTGTGCATACAGGGTGACAGAGGCCTCTGCGGTGTGTGTGTGTGTGTGTGCACAGGGTAACAGAGACCTCTGCATTGTGTGTGTGTGTGCACAGGGTGACAGAGGCCTCTGCGGTGTGTGCGTACAGGGTGACAGAGGCCTCTGCGGTGTGTGCGTACAGGGTGACAGAGGCCTCTGCGGTGTGTGCGTACAGGGTGACAGAGGCCTCTGCGGTGTGTGTGCACAGGGTGACAGAAGCCTCTGCGATGTGTGCTCACAGGGTGACAGAGACCTCTGTGGTGTGTGTGTGTGCACAGGGTGACAGAAGCCTCTGCGATGTGTGCTCACAGGGTGACAGAGACCTCTGTGGTGTGTGTGTGTGCACAGGGTGGCAGAGGCCTTTGTGGTGTGTGTGTGTGTGAACAGGGTGACAGAGCCCTCTGCAGTGGGTGCGCACAGGGTGACAGAGGCCTCTGTGGTGTGTGTGTGTGTGTGTGTGTGCGCGCGCAGGGTGACAGAGGCCTCTGTGGTGTGTGTGTGTGTGCACAGGGTGAAAGAGGCCTCAGGTGTGTGTGTGTGTGTGTGTGTGTGTGTGTGTGTGTGTGTGTGTGTGTGTGTGTGTGTGTGCGTGTGTGTGTGTGCGCACAGGGTGACAAAGGCCTCTGTGCAATTATCTCACTGGAAGATAATGGTTCATCAGTCCCAACCGCTGACAGATGTCTTTGGGGCTCTTCTGACGGGGACTCAAGAAGATAGCTGGCATGACGAGCGCCCTGGAGAAGAGACTGATATAATACTGGCCTTTCGCTGGATCTTACACAGATAAAACACATCATTCACGAAGCCCTCTGCCACTTAATCTGACACATTCCCGCACTATGGCTGCTTCTCTAATGGAGAGCAGAATGAACTACTGACCGCCGGCTTTGTGAGCCAATAAACATCTTTTAGAAGGGCTCTACAGAGCTCTGTTTAACTTTAACCCCTCTGTATTCAGATCATATTATAATAGGAGAAAATTACTAACCAAGGATTCCAGGACAGAGATCATCAGATAACACAATAAAGGAGGTGCTGTAGTGACATATAGTAGAATGCAGTAAATTATTCAGGGTACCCTCTTTTATGTTAATTTTCCTGGTTATAGCATGAGAAACACTTCTGGTATATATTGGTATTTAGCTCTGCCCTCTCAGTGATGCTTATTCTAGGCTATTTAGCTATGCAGAATTCTCCTCCTAGAGCATTCTGGGAGACCAGGAATTATTTTCACTGGCTTCAGAATTCTTAGAAACAAACATTCCGCAGAGATCACCTGCCAAGACTAAAGATGTTGCCGCCGGTGATAAATTTTACAATGTAAATCAGGAATAGGAGAGATTTTACAATGAGAAAATGCTGACTAAATAGTTTATAAATGAATATTAGAAGAAGAAAAAAAGCATTTGGTTATTTTGACTACAGTTCCTCTTGAATCCAGTAGGCCTGGTCTCTGTTAGTTAAAAATGGCCTGCTATGTAAAGGAAACAGTTTGAAATCCTTAGTTGGGTCATATCGGCCCGCATGAAGGTTTGCTGTAAAGTTAAAATAAATAATATCTCTCATGGATTCGACTTTAAGGTCAACTGTAGCGAGAAGAATATGGAGGCTGCCATATTTATTTCATTTTAATCAATACTGGTTGCCTGGCATCAAGCATGCAGCTAATCTTGTCAGCTGCGTGCTTATTCAGGGTCTGTGGCTAAAAGTATTAGAGGCAGAGGGTCAGCAGGACAGCCAGGCAACGGTTATTGCTTATGAGGAAATAAATATGGCAGCCCCCATAACCCTCTCACTTCAGTTGTCCTTAAAGATTTGATTAGAAACACCAAATCTAATGTAAAGTCTGTTTTTAATAGTTTTATCAAATGAACATTGATTGGGAGAGGCTGACCTAATCCCTATAGGGTGGGCTGTGGGCAGGAGTGGTATGCGATCTATAATTACATATTCTGTACTGCATTGACCTGTGCAGAGCAAATGGCCGGGGTCGTTCTATCAATACTAGGTCAGATTCCTGCAATAGGGAGAGACCAGAGAAACAGAAAATCACTTTCCCCACCTTCAGCAAAACCAATACATTGTTAAAAAGATAAATACAAATTGCAAGAACCATACTAAATTGTATGTAGTGTCTTCTAGGACAACATTTGATCTGAGTTGCCACGCCCCCTCCCTCCTGCAGGTCTACAACAGGGGGATTGTACAGGCTACTACTATTCTTTCTTTCTATAGCGCCTTTTAGGAGGACATTTGATCTGTACTGCCACCCCCCCCCCCCCCCCCCCCTCCTGCAGGTCTACAACAGAAGGATGCTACAGGCTACTACCACTCTTCTTTCTGTAGTGCCTTCTAGGAAACCGTGATCTGTGCTGCCACACCCTCTCTCTCCTGTAGAGGGATGGCTACCATTGACTGTTCTTCCCACACTGCCTTGTAGGAGGATGTGTGGTCCATGTTGCCCCTCAACCTTGCCTCTTGCAGGACTATTCCAGGGGGCAGGGCTACCACTCTCCCTTCTTTCCACAGTACCTTCTCAGAGAAGGCATGGCGTATGCTGCCATCACCCTTCCCCTGCAGATCAATGCACTCAGCGAGTGCAGTGACTGGCCCAATAACAGAGCTATGCTCCCGCCTGCAAAACCATCGGCTCCAGTAGAAACACAAGTTGACATACTTCTTCCCCATAGGCTGAGGCTTGGGGACATAGTGGCATGGAGCGGGGGAAAAAAAGAGGATGCATAGGGACATCATCAATGGACATGGGGACAGCAGGACATGGAGCTTTGGGTAAGAGGAGAATGCAGGGGACATTGGAGGACACAAGGAGGACAGCAAAGAAACATAAGGGGACATGGCACACAGGAGGATAGGGGAGGTACAAGGGGGACACAGGGGCACACAAGAGGTGGATCCAGCAGAAGAAAAGGCGGCACAGGTGGACACACAGCAAAATAACTTGTATGGTCAAAGAAATTTAAGATAACCCGTTAAAATAAGCCCTAGCTCGGCTTTTGGTGCAAAAATTAATATGACGGAAAATGCGGGAACATGGTACTTAACCACTTCACAACTGAGGGGTTTTACCCCCTGACCACCAGAGCAATTTTCACCTTTCAGCGCTCCGTCCATTCATTCATCTATAACTTTATTATTACTTATCGCAATGAAATGAACTATATCTTGTTTTTTCCGCCACCAATTAGGCTTTCTTTAGGTGGGACATTATGCCAAGAATTATTTTATTCTAAATGTGTTTTAATGGGGAAAATAGGAAAAAATGTGGGAAAAAATTATTATTTTTTAGTTTTCGGCCATTATAGTTTTTAAATAATGCATGCTACTGTAATTAAAACCCATGACATTTATTTGCCCATTATTCCCGATTATAAAACCGTTTAAATTATGTCCCTATCACAATGTTTGGCCCCAATATTTTATTTGGAAATAAAGGTGCATTTTTTTCAGTTTTGCGTCCATCCCTAATTACAAGCCCGTAGTTTATAAAGTAACAGTGTTATACCCTCTTGACATAAATATTTAAAAAGTTCAGTCCCTAAGGTAACTATTTATGTTTTTTTTTTTTATTGTATATATTTTTTTTTTTTAAATTACAAAAAAAAATAAATTGGGGAGTGTGGGAGGTAATGAGTTAATTTATTATGTAAAACAATTTATTTGTATGTGTAAAATGCATTAGGGTGTAGTTTACTATTTGGACACAAGATGGCCACAGTGAGTATGTTTACATGCGACCTGTAAGCGACCAGAAGGACGCTTACAGGAAGCAGTAGGAGGCTGGGAGACTCGCAATGATCGCGCTGTTTCTGAAAGAAGCAGCAGATCATTGCGGGGGCTTAGATCAACGAACGGGAATGGATTTTCCCGTTCATTGATCTCCGGGCAAGCGGGCGGCGGCGTGCACGAGCGGCGGGTGCGCGCGCACGAGCGGCGGCAGCGCGGACAGCGGCGGGAGCGCGGAAGGTACGGATTTCTCTGTCCCTGGTTTTTTAGGAGGGAAAAAAGGGACGGAGAAATTCGTACCGCCGGGGGTAAAGTGGTTAAAGAGGGTTTGAAGTGAAAAAATTACCTTTTTTTACTATCTAGTCCGCTTTAGCAGTATGGGAATTTGCTTCACCTACCCACCCCAAACCTTAATGCTTGCCATAGAGAAAGGTGTCAGAATTACGTGTTACCCCAGAGTCCACGGTGGACTGGATGGTGAGTAGTAACTGACTCCACCAGAACTTTTGCAGGAACAGGGTGAGCTGTTTTTCAAATTTCCCAGGGCTTATACACCTGCAGCGCCTTTTTTTTTACTTGTATGCCAACACAGCATTAGGCAGGTGGTTATGTTTTGGCTGGTTAGTGCATTATTAGAATCATTTATTTCGCCAAGCACGACTGGGCCATGCCAGGAATTGGGCTTGGCATAAAGGGCTGAAAAACAGCAATACAACAATATAAATACAAACACAACACAAATACAATTCCAACTTGAACAATTAAGCATCTGCAAATACAATATTACAACCCTACTCTGCAATAATTCCAACATGAACGATTTCACAATTTTAACCCAAAGTTTGCTACAGATTGCATAAGGTGCATCAAAGCATTCAAGTTCTATCAAGACTCGCTTGTAAGGCAAGAATGATCAATGGGTGTAGGGGAGTCTGTGAAGATAATTCAGAGAGTTGACAGCAGAGGGGAAGAAGCTATTCCTTTGCCTAGAGGTCCTGGTGCCAATGGCCCGGAACCTCCGACCTGAACGGAGTCAACTAAAAAAGGAAAAGCCTGGATGAGCGGGATCGTTTGTGATCCTCAATGCTCTGAAACGCAGTATGGAATTGTAGAGGAGGCTCAGAGGGGAGGCGTGGTTTCCCGATTATCCTTCCCGCTGATCTGATGACCCTCTGTAGTATGTGCCTGTCGTTGCCGGAGGAACCAGCGTACCAGACCAGGGTAGAGGGGCAGAGGACAAATTTGACTGTGGCGGAGTAGAAACTTGTCAGAGTTTCCTGGAAATACCAAACTTTTTCAGTTGGTGGAAGAAGAATAGCCTCTGCTGGACTTTTCTCTGGATAGAGGGGGTGTTGGTTTTCCAAGTCAAGTCCTTAGAGATGGTTGTGCCTAAGAGGCGTGCACAGGGGAATATTTCAACTTCCGAGCCGTTGATGCAGATTGGGAGGAGGGCGCTCCCTAAAGTCAACAACCACTTCAACGGTTTTTGCGGTGTTGAGAACTAAGCCATTATCCCTGCACCAGTGGCAAATTCTGTCAACCTGGTGCCGGTACTCCCGCTCCTCATTTATGGTGATGAGGCCGACTACGGTGGTGTCATCAGCGAACTTGATCACTTTGGTAGAGTCTGCCGTGGATCTGCAGATGTTCGTATACAGGGAGAATAGAAACGGCGACAATACATATCCTTGAGGGGCCCCTGTGTTTGTGATCCTTGGTTGTAAGAGGATAGCACCTAACTTAAAGAGAACCCGAGGTGGGATTTACTTATGCTAGTGGGGCACAGAGACTGGTTGTGCACACTAACACCAGCCTCTGTTGCCCCATGGTGTGCCTCCAAGACCCCCCTGCGCGCCGCTATACCCCCCGCAGTGCTGGTGACACGCAGCGTGTCGCCAGCACAATGTTTACCTCTCGCCTGTCTGTTAGCGCCACTCCCCCGCCTCCTCCGTATCGGCGCTACCCGCCCGCATCACTTCCCTCCAATCATCGGGAGGAAAGCGACGCGGGCGGGTAGCGCAGATACGGAGGAGGCGGGGAAGCGGCGCTAACTGACAGGCGAGAGGTAAACATTGTGCAGGCGACAAGCTGCATGTCACCAGCACTGCGGGGGGTATAGCGGCGTGCAGGGTGGTCTTGGAGGCACACCATGGGGCAAGAGAGGCTGGTGTTAGTGTGCACAACCAGCCTCTGTGCCCCACTAGCATAAGTAAATCCCACCTCAGGTTCTCTTTAAAGGCCTGCAGGTATTAACCTGCAGCAAACAGTTTCACAACTTTAACGTGAACCAAGCACCATTTTTAGCACCCAGGGCATCTCAAAAGCATATTAAACATGCATGCCAACAATGTGTGTAATTATTAAAAGAAACTTCAATTTTACCTCTTCTTTTTACATTTACAAGTTTAGCAGAGGCCTTTATTAGAGTTTACAGAAGTCACAGATGCTATCTTCACACCTTGCCCTGGATAAATAATGGGCAGCTAGAAGGGGAGAAGGGAAGAGGTCAGCTCCTGTAGCGATTTGAAACCAGGAAAAAAAAAAGCGGTGCTTGGTTTCCTTTAAATGACAGCATGTTCCCTGCAGAAACATATAGGAAGGTCCTGTGATGAAATATAGAGACACTGTCAAACCCTCTCCTGTTATCCTGACCTCAGCCCCGTTGACTGTCTGCTCCACCACTGACTGCATCCAATTCAATTTACACAAGTGTTTAGTGCAAGGAGCTGACAAATGGGAGACTATGTAATCATATGAGACCCCGTGTGCCTGGCAGACAGAGAATGAGATATTTATACCAGCACTTAGGTCGCTGACCTGCATCACAGGAGGTCGCAGCAGCGGTTTATTCCTCTATTCTAGAACAAGCCAGCCTTGACAATGTACTGTTTACAAATAGAATCCACAATCCGCATTACAAAAGTAACGCTAGACCGCAAATACAGGACGTTAGCATTCAGGGGAAATATTCCAGCGAGAATAAAATACAATTCATGCTGTGAAGACTTCTAAACAACACAGAATTCATCTACTGTAAAGGAGTGAGAGAATATTACAGAATATTAAACTTGATCTCCAGCTATGGTACTAAGTTACAAGCTTGACATCTAGTGGCAAAATAAAAGAACTGCAGTCTGGCAAGGACATTCCTATGCATTTAGGTGTGAAGGTGGCCACCCACACCATACAATTTTTTAAAGTGAACCTAAACTGAGAGGGATATGGATGTTTCCCTTTAAACAATACCATTTGCTTGGCAGTCCTGCTTATCTCTTTGGCCGCAGTAGTGGCTGAATCACACACCTGAAACAAGCATGCAGCTAATCCAGTCTGACTTCAGTTCTGCATGCTTGTTGAGGGGCTGTAGCTAAAAGTATTGGAGACACAGGATCAACAGAAGAGTCAGGCAACTGGTATTATTTTAAAAGGAAAAATCCATATCCTTCTCAGTTTAGGTTCCCTTTAAATATATTTTCAATTTAAGAATTGCAATCAAATTTTATGACTGATTGTGGCATTTCAAAAATCTGAAACAACGTACCACAAACGTGTTCAATTTTTCCTCAATTATGGTAAATAAAAAATGAAAACTCAGAAAATATTGCTTGGGCCTGTACATCAAGTAATTGACATTCTACCCTATACCATTCAATTTTCGTAAAAACTGATCAGAAAAATCCAACACTCCCAATAGTCTTTTTTCGAGAGAAAAAAAGGGGGAATTCAATCAGATTTCTCGAATGAATAAAAAAAAAGCAGCTTTCGATTTTTCGGGATAGTATTTATCGAATTGGTGTAAAATTGGATCTTTTATTTGTATGTTGTGTGGCCACCTTAAGGGTTGGAACCCACTACAACGTTTTTGTGGGTGTTTAGGGATCACTTTAAATCACTAGCAATTTCCCTGAACGCTTTGCCAATGTAAATGGATGGGACTGATTCCAACGGAGCAATTGCGATTAGGGGAATCGCAATCGCAGGACATGCAGCATTTTGGGAGCGTTTGTGCTCCTACGTAAATTATTGAAGCGCTGGCAAATCGCTCATGAATCGCTACACATTGGGATTTGTGTGTGATTTTGAATTACTGCAAACTTTAAAAAAAAATAATAATAATTTGAAACGACCAATCAGAATTGAAATCGCTAATCACAATTGCTGGCAAAAAGCTTACACTTTTTTAAATCGCTACCAAATCGCCGGAAAACGCTCATGAAATCGCTTACAAAACGCTAATCAGGGGCGTAACAATAGATCCTGCAAGGGATGCAGCCGCAGGGGGCCCAGAAGCCATTACGGGGCCCCCGTGGGGGGAAACGTTTCTTTTTCCTGTCCTGAGAGACTGACAACTAAGGGCATGGAGAGAAACAACTCTCTGCTCTCTGCACAATTGTTCTAATGACTGCATCTGCTCAGCCACTGATAAGGAATTATACAAAGTTTTGTAGACAGCCCTATTCAATCTTCAGCAGGGTCTTGTGTACAGCGTCCTTTTACCCCAGCCTTTCTACCCCTCCCCAAGTTCTGTGTGCTGTAGTGATGCTGGAAAAGTCTACAGAGCCAGTTCTGCTGCATCAGAGATGGACAGAGTGAGTGTAATAAGCTGAGGCTGGGAGCACACTCATATCTTGGTTTTCTGTATGCATTTTCTGCACACCAAGTATATCTGTATTTGTGCAAACCTGCAGGTGTTATCACAGTAGCTAATGTAATTGATAGAGAAAATGCGTGCAGTGCTTCACTGCTGTCTGCTTTTATTTGCATATGGAAACCTATTCAAGTGTGCACTAGTCAACTAAACAACATTGGTTCTCAGTTTACTTGTGCAGAAAGTAAGGGGGCTATGGGGCCCCATCCAAAGTTTTGCAGGGGGGCCCAGTGATTTCTAGTTACGCCCCTGACGCTAATTCAAAATGCTAGCGATTGCTATTGCCATTGAAACTTGTAGTGGGTTCCAGGCCTAAGGACTTTATAGGTTAATTGGTCGCTTACATGCAAAAAAGGTGCCGGGGAAATGTAGCTACTAGTTGAATACTGGAAATTCGAATATTAAAAAATGGATAACATTTACTGATATATTACTAATGCTAAACCTACCCCTATTCTCACAGGAGCCCTTCCTCTACCGATGCCTGACCCTAATCGATCCCCCCACCAATGCCTCACCCTAGCTGATCGCCCACTAAAGCCTAACCCTAACAACAACCCCACCCACCGGACTTCCGGTTCCGGCACCTGCATGGTGGAAGCGCGACTTTAGAGCTCCGGCAGGCCACTCCGCATTTGAGCCCACATCCCAGCAAATAGCCTGCCAAACCAAACGAGACCGACACCAAGTCCTGTGGGAAACTCCCCTGCACAAGTAGGTACAGCGCATGGAGCGATACCTTACACGCCGAGAGCAGAAACAGCGGACAGCTAAGGGCGGGGATACACCCAAGATGGCGGGCGGGAGATTAGTTCGGAAAGCCAAGCAAGCGGTGGAGGAAGACACTCAAACACATCAGACAAGCTCTGAGGGGGAATCGGACAAAGAATCACAGTATGAAGGTACGCAACCCACACAGATCCGCATCAATTACAAAAAACTAGCTGATGAAGTGGGGAGAGTACTGGCCCCTGATCTACAGGCCATGATACAGGACACTATCAGAAAATCCCTTTAGGGGGTCAAACAAGACATCCAGCATCAGGCAAAACGCCTAAAAGAAGCTGAACAGCGTATTAGTAACTGTGAGGACGATCTCCGTAAAGCTAACGACACCATTGAGGTAATGTCTAAAGATAATGCAACTGCGCACGCTAAACTTGAGGACTTGGAAAATCGCTCAAGGCGTAACAATATCAGGGTGATCGGGCTTTCAGAAGAAATACCTGCTGATCAACTAGTCGAGATATGTGCCAAAGAAATACCAGAGGCCTTAGGCATTTATTTCACATTAAAAGTTGAACACGCACATAGAGTGGGACCACTGCGCGGTAAAAGAGCACGTGACACGCCTCGGATGGTACTTGTCCCGATATCTAGACTTTGCAGAAAAAACCCAACTGATGACAGCCTACCGTGGCGCCTCCCAGTAGCTGGAGATACGAAACCATACCCTGAGACTATTCAACGACTACTCGGCAGAAGTCTCTAAGAAAAGACAGGCCTTTGCCAAGTCATGCAACGCGCTTGCAAGCAGAGGCATAAAGTTTATGCTGGTATATCCGGCAGTTCTGCGTCTGCGTCTGACAGACACGATGGAAAGCAACTCACTTTCACTACACCGGAGGAAGTCCAGCAGTTCCTCAAAGAATCTCAAGCTACCACACGTTCCTCACCAGATAAGCAGCGATCCCCCGATCATAGAAGATCCGAACTGAATTCCTTCCTTAAGTATATCCTTTCCCATGTCTATATAACTGAATTTGGCCCTAAGTGTGGAGTAAGCTGATGCGGAGCCTTGCGGAATACCGCCATCAGGGAAGAAGTGGAGTCTAGTTACGGGAACTGTTTTATCCCTACCATTGCTTTTTTCTTTATGATCAGGTTAATGCTTGTCCTTTGTTTGAAGGACTTAGTTTGGGGGTACTGGGTTTGGGGTGTTGGGTTTGGGGAGGGAAGGGAGGGAAAAAGCTCACGCTGTGCCTTACTGATTTTCTTTTGTATACAGATATTAATATGAGTGGAATGGGTTTTATCTACTGCCATTTTGATCACTCCATGATATGCGTATAGTATCTTGGAATGTCAAAGGCCTGCAATCAGCAGGCAAAAGATCTCGAATATTAAATCATCTTAAAAAATTTAAACCAGATATATGCCTATTACAAGAGACGCATCTGGATTCTAACCAGTTTAACTTTATGAGGAAAAAGTGGGTGGGAGAAATCTATGGAGCTCCAGCTATTCACAAAAAAGCGGGTGTATTAATTCTATTAAATAAAAATCTGCAGGTAGAGGTAATATCATGTGAAGCTGATCCAAATGGCAGATGGATTTCAATAGTACTTAAGTTTGCCACGGAAACATTTAACATCTGGAATGTATATGGTCCCAATGAAAATAACCAAAGCTTCTTTGACTCCATAACGTCTAAGCTACTAAAGTCTAAAACGAAAAAAAATCTCATAGTGGGAGGTGATATGAACTCAGTTATCTCAACAATAGAAGATAGATCAGCGTCAAATGCTCAGATTAGATCGCAGGATAAAAGAATTGCTACACTCTTAGAAGCCACCAATTTGGTAGATGCCTGGCGATTTTTAAACCCGACGACCAGAGAATACACACACTATTCCCATAGACATAAGTCTCATTCACGCATAGATTTATTAATGATTAGAGATACCCTATTAGGAAGACTCCGAGAAGCTAAAATACATGACATGGTTATTTCTGACCATGCTCCGATCGAATTAGATATTTTAGATATCACACCAAAAGGAGATAACTTCATATGGTGATTCCCATCACAACTATACGGAGACGAAAAGTTTGCTAGTCTACTGCAAAATTGGTGGCTTGAATATATGCATGACAACTATATACATGTAGATAATCCAATCCTACTATGGGAAACCTCAAAAGCAGTACTTAGAGGCAGGATCATGGGGTACTTAAAAAAGAAAAAAACAGAAGCAAATGAGAAATATGAAGAGGCAGTGAAAAGTGTCAGAGAAGCATATAACACATACAGGCTGAACTCAACAGATGGTAATAGAAAAGCATGGATCCAATGCAAATTAAATAGTGATACATGGTTCAGGGCAAGAGAGGAGACACATAGACCTTACATTCACCTGCAATACTACAAACATGGAGAAAAAGTAGGTAGACTCTTGGCCTCACTGGCAAAAAAAACTCATGGTAATAAAAAAACAGTCGTGGTGAGAGACGGGCAGGGAGTGCTAACACATCAACCTGATAAAGTATGCAACATGCTAAATACTATCAAACCTTATACTCTTAAAAGGCACCATCACAAGCAGATATACAGGATAAAATAAAACTTAAGCAACTAACTGACTTGGACAGGGAATCTTTAAATGCTGAAGTGACCTTGCCAGAGGTAAAATCTGCCATAACCCACATGGCCCTTGGAAAGGCGCCTGGCCCAGACGGCCTCTCAGAGATATCCCCAATTTTGGTAAGAGTCTTTAATAAGATACTACTTACAGGATCTTATCCATCTACGGGGCATCTAGCTCATATTAAGCTGATACCCAAAGAGGGAAGAGATCCAAATCAGGTTGGGTCCTTTAGACCCATCTCATTTATAGACTTGGACGTTAAATTATTATCAAAAATATTAGCAACCAGGCTAGCAACTATCATGCCACGTCTAATCCACCCTAACCAGGTGGGATTTATACAACAGAGAGCTGCTGTATCCAATATGCGGAAAGTCATAGCTGTACTAGAACAGGTAAAAGCCTACCCACATACTTATAAATCTGCAGCTCTTTTGAGTATTGACGCGGAAAAAGCCTTTGACCAGGTGGAGTGGGGTTGGCTGCTGGGGGTGATGACGAAACAAGGTTTTACAGGTCATTTTATGAATGCAATTAAAGCCATGTATAGTAACCCAAGAGCTCAGGTCTCCATGCCGGGATTCCTCTCTAAGACTATAGAACTGGAAAGAGGAACGAGACAGAGCTGTCCCCTGTCCCCGCTCCTCTTTAACCTGGCATTGGAGCCTCTGGCAATTTTACTAAGAAAGAGATTGGGAGGAATAGCGATTGGAGATAGGCTTGTTCAACAAGCTTTGTTTGCTGATGACTTGTTGCTATTTCTCTCGGATCCCCTTACACAGGTCCCTATAGCCCTTCAAACAATCAAGGAAATAGGCACAATATCTGGCTTTGTGATTAATCCCCAAAAGAGTGAGCTCATGCCGCTTTCATCCAAAGCAGAGACCTCCTCGTGGTCCACCTTAGGAGTTAAAGTAACAATGAGTAGTATTAAATACTTGGGAGTGAACATATCCAGAGACCCTACACAACTCTATCATTTAAACTACTCCCCACTAGTGAAAAACATTATCTTACAGCTAGAGAGGTGGCAGAATTTACCTTTGGGTTTTGCTGGGCGTGTTGCCTTGGTCAAAATGATATCAATGGGCAGACTATTGTACCCCCTGCAGACAATCCCACTCCTACTGAAACATAAAGACGTCACAATGCTTGATGCTGCCTGGTCTAAATTTATATGGAGAGCTAAAAAAGCTAGAATTTCAAAAAGCAAACTGTCATTACCTAAAATAATGGGGGGGACTTAACCTCCCCTCTATCAGGGACTATAACCTAGCCTCTCTCCTCCGCCACTCCCACAACTGGACTACTGCCAGAGAAAACTACTCAAATACTAAGTTAGAACAAGAGCAGGCGTTACCCTGGTCTCTTACAGGCCTTTTACATACAAAGATGTGTAATCTTCCAATTAGACTGAAACATAATATTATATTTAGGGATACCATTGCAGCCTGGAAAGCAGTTAGGAAAAAATGTATGCTCCCCTGGCAATTTTCTTAATATCTCCCTATCTCCTATCATCCAGTACTCAACAAAAAGCTTTTGCAAATTGGGACAACAAGGGTCTTAAATGCTTGGGGAATATGTTTAACTTACAGGAGGGTAAATGGTGGTCATTTTTTAGAACTGAGGAAAAAATATGGATTTCCCCCCAGGGGATTTTCTGGCATATGCCCAAATTAGATCTATGGTCAAACAAAATCTACACCTCCATGAATCCATCATGAAGCCCACAAAATTTGATAATATTCTTAAACCTGAACTCTCTATCCGATCCTTAGATGACTATTATTTAGCAATCCGCGCTTTAGATAGCCAACATAAAGCAGACGCAGCAATGAAAAAATGGGAAGACATCTTAGTAGAGGAAGGGGTGGGATCAAAAATCTTGGAAGGCAATATGATAGTCAGACAGGTAATTAAAGATGAAAAATGGCGTTCCTCCTATCTGCTGTTTATACATAGAGGCAAATATGCCTTCAAAATTAAATATAACCCCCCCCCCAAGGCTACAATCCATGGTGCCCAAAATTAAAACTAAAAACGCAGATCTGATACATTGCATGTGGTCTTGTTCTAGGGTCCAGGTATATAGGGATAGAGTTCTTCAATATGCAAACAAAACTTGCAAAAAGAAAATTTCTAAACAGCAGCTGCTTATGCTATTTAATTATTCTAAAAGCAGCCAGACGGACTATTCTTAACAAGTGGCTTGACCCAGGAATACCAGATTTAAAAATGCTACAACAGGAACTCTTGTATGTTTTCAATATGGAGAGACTAAATACTCATCAAGCACTAGAGACAAGAACAAAAACCTTTTTCAAAACATGGAGAAACTTTATTTTGAGCCAATTTACTTCTCAACAGATAAATGCTTTGATGAGAGACTACAAGTTGACATCCTGATACTGTTTGGAAGATCTGGGTGGAACTTTGGGAAGGCTAAAAGTATAAAAAGTAAAAAGATGGAAAAAGATGAAACCGAAACAACTCAAGAGGGGGAGACTAGTAAGGTATTGTGTGAGCAGGGAGGGGAGGGAGGGGTGTTATCTAGGGGTAATTTTGAAAATTGTGCATATGATACTGATTTTTGTCACCATTGTGTCTGTTTCAAAATAATGTCATGTGCATAAAGCCAAATAAAAAAAAATTGTTTAAAAAAAAAACCCCACCCACCAATGCTTAACCCTAACAGACATCCCCCACCTACCAATGCCTAACAATAACCAACCCCACATACATGCCTAGCCCTACGCGTCCCCTGCCACAAATCTGCATTTAGCAATGCAAAAACACGCTTACAGTCAAGCCTATCAAATAGTCAGCCTCCTGCAGGATTTATGAGTAGAATGCAGAGTACGGCTCTCTGGACAGTTTTTCTTTTTTTTTTAGATAGAAGATTGTATTGTTTGAATTGATAGGAAAGATAGTGGGCTGTTACACCACCATTGTGCAGTCAATGAGCAGGTTTATAGGTTAGGTGGCTCCCTGGATTTGAACTCAGGACTTAACACAGTCTGAGTCAAATCCAAGGAGCAACGTAACATTAGTAGAGCTCGTGGCTCATGATCAGTGTATGAGGCAGAAACACAAAGTCCCCATTTCAAATTTTACCTTTCGGGACCGGCTGCCTTACCCCCCCCTTAAGGATCAGGCGATTTGCATGGGGTGGGAGGGGCACGTTTGAGGGGGTCAGGCAGCCGGATCCCTGGTAGGGCTAAGCTGGGTATGGTGTCCCGTGTGGTCAGGTGTCCCCCACATTGCAGGCAGCCTTTACTCACCTCCCAAGCTCCAGCAATGAGCAGCTGTGGACCCCTCCGCTCTGGCCGGCATCCTCACTAGCACTGAGGTTAAGTTCCGGGTCACGGCTTGATGGCGTCATCAAGCCGGGACCCGACAAGTCAGAGCAAGTGGGGATGTCGGCCAGAGCAGAGGGGAGTGCTGATCGCCGGGGGGACATCAGGAAGGTGAGTGGATCCTCTTCTTCCCCGCCTACCGCCGCAGCTCTTACAGTGATCAATACGATCCGCCGGCGATCACGTGATCAATAGCCACTCGCGATGGCTCCTGATCACTGAGAGGAGATCTCAGCTGTCATGTGACAGCTTAATCTTCCCTCTCGGATGCGCACGATTGCGTCGGGAGCGGAAAAGGCGGGTGGCTTAAATCCTACACTGCATCAGCCTAGGGCAGCCACAAGTGCGGCGTAGGATTCACCTACGGAGGTCCCAAAAGAGTTAAGCAGCCACGTAACATTGGTGGCTGGATAGTGTAAGAGCACCACCTCTGGCATAGGAGACCAGGGTTCGAATCTCGGCCCTTCCTATTCAGTAAGCCTGCAAGGACTCCCTAACACTGTCTCGCAAGTGCTTTGAGTCCGACAGGAGAAAAGTGCTTAACAAGTGCTGGAATTATTATTAGTAAAGAACGTGGCTCATTATCAGCGTATGCTGAGGGGGAATCACAGAGTCCTGAGTTTGGCGGATGCAGATATCAATACAGCATCTATAAAGATCCAGCCCACATCCTGCTTGTGCAAGTCCATATACTAAATAATACTTTGCATTCTACAAATGGCCACAAAACCAAAGGAGCTTCCCATTGCTCCTACAAATATGGTATATAGTGATGATAGACCGGCGTGGCTCTGACTGTTTAAAGAGGAACTGTTGCGAAAATCTTAAAATTTAAAACACATACAAATAAGAAGTACATTTCTTCCAGAGTAAAATGAGCCATAAATTACTGTTTTCCTATGTGGCTGTCACTTACAGTAGGTAGTAGAAATCTGACATTGCCGACAGGTTTTGAGCGAGTCCATCCCATCATGGGGGATTCTCAGCATGGCCTTAATTCTTAAAAAGACACTCCCTGAAAAAAGATTTATACAAAGATGCTGGCCAGCCTCCCTGCTCACCATACACTTTTTTGGCAGTCAGACGGAGCAACAGTCATTCACAATTTGCTTTTAAAATTAAAGAAAACCCTGAGAACCCCCCTCATGAGATGATGGGCTAGTCCAAAATCTGTCTGTAATGTCAGATTTCTACTACTTACTGTAAGTGACAGCAACAAAGGAGAAAAGTAATTTATGGCTAATTTTACTCTGGAAGAAACTTACTTATTTGTCTACGTTTACATGTATTTAACATTTTTTTTTTTTAAAATGTATTTATTGTTATTTTCAGCATTTTTTTTTACATTTTTTCAACAAGAGAGGATTAGCACAAAACACTGTATATATGACATTAATACATAGTGATACAATTATGTTTATAGCTTCATCACATAGTTTGATTACTTACTTGTATACATATGAATGTAAGACCACTATATAACCAACTTAATGTGGTATGTTTGTGCCACCGTTTCTCAATATTTGCTGATTTTTTAATAAAGTTACTTTTACTAACTAAGAATTTAGCTTATCGATTTGGATTGTTTTCTATCTCTTCCTTCCCCTCTGAACATTAGCACTAAATTAAACCCCTTTAACCCTATCCCTTCCCAGTCACATCATTTCCCTTAGGTATTATAAGCTATAGTCGGGACCACTTCCCCGGTGTGGGCTCGATCCTGAAATGACAATGCGAATTATCATAGATCAATCAATGACATGAAAAGAAGCGAGCTGTAGACCTAAAATCAAGTTAAGTGATGGCCAGGCGACCTAACGTGCCTTGTAAGTCCTCCATGGCATACCAACTGGTATATTTAAAGGGTTCCATCAGGATTTTAATGTCAGAAGTAGTGAATGTAGATACAATAAAAGGCTTCCATTTACCGAAAAAAAATGTTCAGCTCTTTTCTTTGTGGAGTAGCGTTTCTATTTTCTCCATTGCAAATAGTTCTAGCATCTCTGCCTGTAGGTCCCATGTAGACGGGATTGTGGGATATATCCATCTATTAAAAATAGTTTCGCGTGCGGCACAAAGTATGATGTGAGTTAAAGGGACACTTAAGTCAAACAAAAAAAATGAGTTTTACTCACCTGGGGCTTCCAATAGCCCGCTGTAGCTGTCCGGTGCCCTCACCATCTCCCTCCGATCCTCCTGGCCCCGCCAGCAGCCACTTCCTGTTTCGGTGACAGGAGCTGACAGGCTGGGGACGCAAGTGATTATTTGCGTTCCTTGCCACAATAGCGCCATCTATGCTGCTATAGCATATATCATATAACATATAGCAGCATAGAGGGTGCTAATGTGTCTGGGAATGTGAAGAATCACTCGCGTCCCCAGCCTGTCAGCTCCTGTCACCGAAACAGGAAGTGGCTGCCGGCGGGGCCAGGAGGGTCGGAGGGAGACAGCGAGGGCACCGGACAGCTGCAGGGGGCTATTGGAAGCCCTAGGTGAGTAAAACTCATTTTTTTTGTTTGACTTAAGTGTCCCTTTAAGTCGGATGGTGTCTTTTTAGCAGAAGGATCTGTTCTTATAGGTATAATATTGAATAAAAACAGCAAGGGCTCCTCAACAAGCGTTTTTTTTGCATATTTGGCTTATATAGTTATTCACTTTAGACCAGAACCTCTCAATTTTTGGGCAGGCCCAGATACAGTGGTAGAGATCTGCTTGTGGGTATTGACATTTTGGGCATTGTATTTAACATTTTAAGATGTTTGCGACAGAGGTCCTTAAAGGGGAACTGAAGTAAGAGGTATACGGAGGCTGCCATATTTATTTCTTTTTCATCAATGCCAGTTGCCTGGCAGCCCTGCTGGTCTATTTCTCTGCAGTAGTATCTGAATAACACCAGAAACAAGCATGCAGCTAGTCTTGTCAGATTAGACTTTAAAGTCTGAAACACCTGATCTGCTGCATGCTTGTTCAGGGGCTATGGCTAATAGTATTAGAGGCAGAGGATCAGCAGGGCTGCCAGGCAACTGGTATTGCTTAAAAGGAAATAAACATGGCAGCCTCCATATACCTCTCTCTTCAGTTCCCCTTTAAGTGGTGTTCATCAGTCACAGTCAAGCCCCAGAACAGGCGCAGTGTCTTCAGTAACGGAGGCTGAATCAGAATAATAGGCCTCTGCTGCCTGGCTATAGTATCACGTATCTTCCAAGTCCCCGGCTATTGTGTTTCCGCAGTAATCCATTACCCTGATAGAACATGCTATTACTGTGCTGCATGTGCCCCCAGAATCCGGACACACAACACAGATACACAGCATGGTAATAACACAGGGATAATGCCTGAGTGCTCATTACACAAGGCAGAGCAGAGTGTGTTATATAAGCTCATTAGCATGAAATAAAAGCAGCCTGTAATTGGGGCTCATTTGTAACGAGATGGAGGAATGAACTTTGGATCATTCCGAGGTGTTAGTCACGTGTCACTGTGTGTTCTGCAATCCTCCCGAGTCTGATGCACTTTCCCAAATTACTTTTGGACTTGTTCAGTGAAGGAGTGAACTAATCATGATGCTGTAGCCATGGCAACGCCAAAAGGGCGACATTCCACAAAAGGGATACAATTCCCGTTTGCCATAGCTGCAAACAGCAAAGGCACGGTTCCTGGTGGCTTGCTTGTCGTGTATTAAAGCAGACCTGAACTCAGAATTTCCTCGCTGCTCTAAAAGATAAGCAACAGCATAATGACCTTTCAAGAAAAACATGTCTGTTACAGCTGATGCAAATCCTGTAATACATCTGCAGTGTGTCTACTTCCTGCTTTCCTGGAAGCAGACATAGGGTTAATATCCTGTGTTTACAAATTAGCTGCTCTGCCGAGGCCGCCAGCTAACACAACTGACAGTTCAAATTACACTTGTGAATAGTCACAGATGAGGCTGTCCACATGATGTCCACCTGTCCACATGATGTGATGTTTTGCTGCCAGCTAAGCTAATTTCATGTCAAACTCTGACTGGCGTAAGGATATAAATACAAACGTTACCATTTGGCTGCATTAAACAGAATTTAGAATACACTCCATGGCCAGCAGAAAGAAGGCTGAACTGCCTGCCTGACAAACATGCCGTTCAGCCTCCCCATGTGACTCATCCACTCGCCCGTAGGAGATCAGAAACTACAGCCAACCCCCCCCCCCCACACACACACACACACACAGAGACAGACAGACAGACAGACACAGACTGGCTGCAACCATCTTTTTAAGAGACACTGAAGCGAGAATAATTCTCGCTTCAGAGCTCATAGTTAGCAGCTAAAACTGCTAAAACTCCGCTATCCCGCGGCTAAATGGGGGTCCTTTCACCCCCAGCCCCCCCCCCCCCCCCCCGCACAAAATCAACGACCAAATTGGTCATAGATTTTGCTGCTGCTGAAGGCAGGGCTAACGGCTGCAGCCCTGCCTTACAGCACGTCTATCAGCGGCGCATCGCCGCCTCTCCCCCACCCCTCTCAGTGAAGGAAGACTGAGAGGGGCGGGGGAGAGGCGGAGAGACGCGCTGACAGAAGCGCGTGGGGCAGGGCTGCGGCGGTTAGCCCTGCCCCAATGCGGAAGCGCTCCCCCGCTGCAGCGAGGGGAATTTGGGGGTGAAGGGACCCCCGTTAAGCCGCGGGATAGCGGCGTTTTAGCAGGGGCACACATGCCCCTGCTATCTATGAGGTCTGAAGCGAGATTTATTCTCGCTTCAGACTCTCTTTAAGTGAATGTTAACCTCGTAAGGACCATGGGCTTAAACCCCCCTGGTGTCCAGGCCATTTCTTACAAATTAGGCCACTGCAGATTTAAGGGCTTGCTGCAGGGCCACACAACTCAGCACACAAGTGAGTCACACACACACACACACACACACACATTTTTCTGCCCACCAACGGAGCTTTCTGTTATTAGTGGGCTGTGATTGCTCCCCTAATGTTTATTTTTTTAAAAATATAAAATGTTTATTCTTCAATAAATTTCTAATTTTTTTTTAACCCACTCTCCCTCCCTCCCCTCCCCCCGCCAGCAAATCAGCGTGATCGGCTGTCATAGGCTTCAGCCTATGACAGCGGATCACTTCTCTGCCGCCTAGGGAGACAGCCGTGTCACACGGCTGTCTTCAGTACAGCACTGTGATCCCCTGCAATGTCCGCTCCTAGGACTTCACGCCAATTGGCATGGAGTGGTCCTGGGGCTGCCAACCGCGTTCACACCAACCGGCTTGGCTCGGTCGGCTAAAGGTTAAGCTTAAAAAAAAAAAAAAAAAAAAAAAAAAAAAACAGATACTTTCCTATGGAGAGGGAGGGCTCAGGGTCCTATAGAGCCTTCCCGCTCCTCTCCTGGTTCCAACGTTGACACCTTGTAAGCAATATTCGCCCGATCATCGAATATTGCTCTCTGCCACTGCGGGAGGCTTTGGCAGTCTTTAGGAGCCCTAGTAACGCATCTGCCTTGGGCTCCAGGCGGACCACTGGAGCAGAGAGTACACTGTCCCCTTCTGCTGACCGCACGTGATCCGGCTACAGATGGGAACCAAGCCTTTACTGCAGCTGACATCCGCCGATCCTTGCAGCTCTGACATAGAACTTTGCATTAAACTTTTTATAAATGATAAATTAGGTGCTCTTTAGGGCTAATTTCCACAGACTGCTGAACTGTGTGCTCAGCAAGTTGTTACCAGGCAGCAGTAAGCAGTTATCACGCAGCAGTAAGCAGTTACCAGGCAGCAGCGAGCAGTTACCAGGCAGCAGCGAGCAGTTGAGAGAGTTTGAGAGGCTTTTCACTGCCTATCAACAGTCCATGGAAAAAAGGCCTTAAAGGACCTCTGTCACGAAAACCTTAAAATTTTAAATACATGTAAACATATACAAATAAGAAGTACCGTATGCTTCTTCCAGAGTAAAATGAGCCATAAATTACTTTTCTCCTATGTTGCTGTCACTTACAGTAGGTAGTAGAAATCTGACATTACCGACGGATTAGCCCATCTTCAAATGGGGGGGGGGGGGGGTTCTCAGGGTTTTCTTTATTTTTAAAAGCACTTAGTGAATGGCAGTTGCTCCGTCCAACTGCCAAATAGGGTGCAGCAAGCAGGGAGGCTGACCAGCATCTTTGTATAAATCTTTTTCAGGTAATGCCAGATTTCTAATACTTACCTGTAAGTGACAGCAACATAGGAGAAAGGTAATTTATGGCTAATTTTAGCTGGAAGAAATGCTGCTGCCTGGTAACTGCTTGTTGCTGCCTGGTAACTGCTCACTGCTGCCTGGTAACTGCTTGCTGAGCACACAGCTCAACAGCCCGTGGAAAAAAGGACTAAAGCAGTTAGTAGTATGGAGCCATTTGGGCTGTTGGATTTGATTTTAAAAAGAACCTGAAGTGAAAATAAAAAGTCAAAATAACCATACACAGGTCATACTTACCTCCTGTGTTGTCTACTCCTCAATCTCTTTCTCCTCTCCTGCGTCCCATTTGTCCACTGTGATCAATGGAATTCTCCGTCCTCCATTTTAAAAATGGCCATTACCCCATAACAGCTTCCTGGTCAGCACACGGTTAAACTGTAATATCACCCACTTGAGCCATAGGGAAACATGGACATTACCTTGCACATTCAGTTGTAACTGACAGCTGCTGATATATAACTGACAGCAACTGGTATATTTCAGTTCTGACAAAATGTTGTCAGAACTGGAAGGGATCGTTGTTAGAAGAAAATGGTGAGCTTCTGAGAGGAACTGACGGCAAGGTTAGTATGTAATATTCATTTGCAGCTACATTGTGTATTTTAAATAATTTTACTCACTTCAGGTTCTCTTTAAAGTACTTTATGTACAAAAGCTGTAACCACTTGCAAAAAGCTGGTAACAACTTGCAAAAATATTCTTTGTCAACTGATCCATAAGTGTATATCTGAGATTAAAAACAACAAAACATTAAATTCTATTTCATTGCTCCGAATTGAAAAGCCAAAATCGTAAGGATTTCAACGCAGTCAAAAAAACAACAACTGTACAGGCGTGTACAGGGTCGAAGAAGAACAGCGCAAGTTAGAGCGTATGGATTGTCAGAAAAAGTGAGTTTTAAGGCAGCGCTAAAAAAAATGTCAAAGGTTGGATCTGAGCTGGCTGTACGGTTACTGTAATACTCAGCTCTCCGATAAGGCCACACACTATGCACAGTAATAAATGACACCGGTCTGGCCATATAAAGGAGAAAGTGGTCCCTCCGGAAGCCGAGGTCAAGGTCTGCCACATGTTTTCCCAGAAAATGAGCACCCAGTATCCTCTAACACCATTTTATGGCCTATAAAGAAAAATAAACTATTAACTATAATCACCAGTAAACAGTAGAAGTCCTAACATTGGTGTGAAATAAACCAGCATGTCCAAATTCTACAGCCTCAGAGCAAATCAGCACAGATTACAGATTGTGATTGCATCAGGTCAAAACATAAACGGACATCATCATCAATTTGCCTATACAGAGTAAGTACTTTCTGTGCGAATACAGTGTTTCCTGTAAATAAATTCCCTTTTTTTTTATTAATATTTGCCCTATCTTTTTAATAGCTTCCTGCAATCCCCTGCACAGCAGCACTAAAACTTCGAGAGGGAGGGTTAGGCATTTATACTATGGCACAGTCCAGGAAGCTTGTTTACAGGAAGTGAGATTGTAATGCAACAGTGTGCAGCTGTTCTTCACAGGCCAATCATCAGAGTGGGGGGGTCTCTGACCAGCATGCATTTCCTTGTAGTACAGTGGAGAAAAGTGAGGTCTGTCTGCTAGCCAGGCTGAGCCATCTGACTCTAATATGGCCAACATGTCAAAATCTGGCCTGCGGGTCTAATATGGCCTACAGAGCTATCAAATTTGGCCCGCATGTGGTTTCCCCACTTTGCATTATATTTGGTCCACTCTAGACCACCAGGGAAGCTATACTGGAGGTAAAGGTGCTAAATCACCAGGGAAGCCGTATGGATGATAAGCCATACTGGCTGTATCCTGCGCCCAAGTCTCCCGGCGGCGATTCCTCTGGTACGCTGAGGGAAGGGAAGCAAGGGGAGACCACCAAACACTAGACACCAGGAAACTGTATAGGAGAGGGAGACCACTAGATACCAGGAAACTGTATAATGTGGGAGGGAGGACCACTAGATAACTGGAAACTGCATAGGAGAGGGAGAGAACAACTACACACCATGGTACTGTATGGTGGGGGAGGGAGGACCACTAGATAACTGGAAACTGCATAGGGGAGGGAGAGAACAACTACACACCATGGGACTGTATGGTGGGGGAGGGAGGACCACTAGATAACTGGAAACTGCATAGGGGAGGGAGAGAGCAACTACACACCATGGGACTGTATGGTGGGAGAGGGAGGACCACTAGACACCAGGAAACTGTATAGGAGAGGGAGGCCACTAGATACCAGGAAACTGCATAGGGGAGGGAGAGAACAACTACACACCATGGGACTGTATGGGGGGGGGGGGGGGGTAGGACCACTAGATACCAGGAAAATGTATAGGGGAAGAAAGACAACAGGAAACTAACGGTGAGAGAGGACCACTAAACACCGGGGAACATTATAGATTAGGCAGGGAGGACCACTAAACAGCAGGGAACTATATAGGAGAGGGAAGGAGGACCACTAGACACCAGGTAACTGTATAGGGAAGGGAGAGGACAGTAGACATCAGGGAACTGCATGAGGAGGTGGGGTCAAATAGACACTAGAGTCCTTTATGTGGAGGGGGGAGTTGATCACTAAACATTGAGGTTGTTTAGCAACTTGGTCCCAGTGCTCAGTTTCGGCCCATTTTATACAGTATTTGAATTGGTCGCTCCTGCTCTAGGAGCCATCTGAATAGCAGAGCTGCTAGAATAGAAATACTAATCATCTGACAGGCCATGCACTGTTTTATTGTTTATGTACAAACATAATTTATATATTTTTTCCTTGGGGGGGAAAGAGAGAGAATATGGTTTGTGTTATTGTTGTAATATTTGCAGTTGCTTTCTCATTATAAATGCTTTCTGCTCCACAGTATCAAGTGTACTTGCGGTAAAATAACAAAAGAAACAGACAGAGGGTGTTTGCGAGTTTTGCTTGTATTTACAAGACAGGTGCACTTTAGACAGTTTTATGAATTCTTGAAGCGAGCAATTTTATTCCCCTTCTCACAGTGACAAATATTTATTTGCAGAATAATCCGCTTGAATGTCTCCCAAGCAAATGAGCTAATTATTTCTCCCTGCTAAGCTGAATTAACGGCTGGTAGATGCGGCGCAGTCTTAGATTTATCAATCATGTCACAGCGCTACATTAATCCTTATAATGGATTCCGTTAGGAGGCCATTATGACATCCGACAAACATCAAACCCTTTCATATGCAGTGTGGGCTTCTGACGGAAAGCCTAGACTTACATAACGAATACAAAAGCCGCTGAGAGAGACAATGACTGAAATTTATCAGTTTTGCCACACAGGAGCCTTGAGGTACAGATTTCCGAAGAGTGTTGATGGATTAATAAATGTCTCCCCCTGCAGCTCATAAGCTGAACTGCACCAAAATAACTATTTTCCACAGCAGCAGTTAGGGCCCTTTTTTTCTAGCAGTATTTTGCAATCAGATTCCGATTCGCTGGCGTCAGGGCCAGATTTACCATGAGGCACTGTAGGCACGTGCCTACAGGCGCCTGGTGATGGAAATGCGGCTCACTTCTCTCCCCAAGTACCTCCCTCCCTCCTTCCCTATGCGGAGTTCCAAGCAGAGCATAAATGAGAGGTTACTCACCCAGCTCTTGGCATTCCACTGATGAGGATCTCCCTTCTGTCAGGGGCACCACTAGCTACTTAACCACTTCACAGGCTTACATCCCCCTAGTGACCAGGCCACTTTTCATCACAAGAGAGGGATGTGCAGCTTCGTCAGCATGCTGCACAGCCCTACAACGAAGCACACACATTAATTTAACCTTTTCTTGTCCTTAATAGGACACTCTGTAGGAGGTCTCTGCGATCTGGGTTTGTTTTTTTAATTTAAAAAAAGGGAGGCTTTTCCCTCCTTCTCCCTCCCTCCCCCCTGTGCCGTCCTAAATTGCCGTAGGACGGCGATCAGCATCAGCCTATGGGAGGGAACGCATTAGGAGCCGCTCTGAGGGACAGCTGAGTGTCCCCCGTACAGTGCTGCAGGAGATCGCAGCGCTGTACAAATGTAAAAAAAGGGGATCGGCTAGCAGGCTGATCAGTGCTGCGTAATATGTTGGCGCTTTATAAATACAATAAATAAATAAATCACGGAGCAGAGCTCTGAAAACTGGCAGGGAATGATCAGGCATGCACATGCATTCCCTGGTAAACTGCAGCTCCTGGACTTGACGCCAGTGTTAGGTGGTCCTGGGGCTGCTGGCGCGGTCATGCCCATCGGCGTGACGCGGTCGTTAGGTAGTTAATACTGAGGGTAACTCTGGCTACCTAATACTAAGGGACACCTGTAGCTACCTATGACGGGCAAGGGAAGTAAAGGAGAAGTGACAGCCGGGCCAGCCAGCACACTTGTGGTGCGGTTTGGTGGGGATTTGTAGGTTCATGGAAGGCGGAGTCTATTGTGCCAGGACATCTGCGCCTATAGGCTCCAGTGATGTAAATCCAGGCCTGGCTGGCGCCTCTCTCATCACAAGGGCAATAAAACTGTATGGAGACTTTCATACTCAAGCAATGAGTCCTGTTAAACCAGAAGAAGTCAAATCACCGCAATCCCATCACAAAGACATCCGTGTGTTACAGATTATGCAGTAATGCAAGTCTATGGCAACGGTATGTCAAGAAAAAAGAGAGATATGGTGTGGCACTTCCCACAATATTGCTACTTAAGCTAAGGTTCACACAGGTTGATATCCTTCTGCTCTCCTGCAACATCCACGGTTTGTAACAGGATATGCCTTTAGACGTGTGCTCCGCACAAAAATATGTAAAGAACGGACAAAATCTTTCAGAATAAGAAAACAGCAATAATGTCCGTGCACCTTCCGTCTTGATAAACAGTGTGTATTTGTGAAAATAGTGGCAAATCACATTGACAGTACAAACTTTCTTAGTATGACATTAGGTCAAACAATCATGACGTGGAGTCAGCACAGGGTTTGGCTTACGTGTCCCCCGGCGTGGAGCAGGATGAGCGGTGTGGAGGTGGGTGTCAGGCACTAGGTGGGAGAGCGACGGCCGTTTCGCGTCTGGATGACGCTTGGTCACGCTGCGTACCACATCATGATTGACTCCACGTCATGATTGTTTGACCTAATGTCATACTAAGAAAGTTTGTACTGTCAATGTGATTTGCCACTATTTTCACAAATACACACTGTTTATCAAGACGGAAGGTGCACGGACATTTTTGCTGTTTTCTTATTCTGAAAGATTAAGTCTATGGCAACGCAGTGAGTGTAAACAGCAGGCGTGCGGTGCGACGTGCATGCACGGACTGAGGGGAAAATCCTATGAAGTACTTTCTGCCCGGCAGGGAGTACATCACAGAAAAGGGGCGTGACTATGCATATGACCATATCGGTGCACTGTGCCGCAGTCATATGAACTACAGAGTTTGTTTGTTATCTCCCCCGTTTCTGCGCGGGTTTCCTCCGTGCACTCCGGTTTCCTCCCACATCCCAAAAACATACAGATAAGTTAATTGGTTTCCCCCTAAAATTGTCCCTAGACTACGATACACACACTACACAATACATACATATGACTATGGTAGGGATTAGATTGTGAGCTCCTCCGAGGAACAGTTAGTGACAAGACAATATACTCTGTACATCGCTGTGTAATATGTCAGCGCTATATAAATACTTCAAATAAATAAATAAAATAAATTATCGTACCGCACAAGTATGAAACCAGCTTTAAAGAGAGCCCAAGGTGGGCTCAAAAAATGTAAAAAAAAAACTAGGCTACCTGATCCACGGGGCTGAGCGGATCAGGTAGCCACAAATCTGCCACTCCCATGAGCCGTAATGGCCCACTTTGACTTTCATGTCCTGTGGGTCACGTAGCTGCACTGAGACTGTGCGTCTCTCATAGCATAGAGGGAGGCGGGGGAGCGGCAGGAGGGGCGGCTAGGGGAGAGAGAGCTGCCCAACGGCAGCTCAGGAAACCCTGTAGGAACGCCCCTGGCGGGCGTTTTAAACAGGGAATTCCTCTCCCGTGTTTACTTTAGAGATGGGAAGTTCGGATCTTTTCAATGATCCGGATGATTCGAATCGGGTCATTGAAAAGATCCGGATCTTTGATCCGAATCTCGGATCATTTTACTACCGAAGCATTCGGGGGTGAAATGAATAGCAGGACAGGTCTTTCCCTGCTGTGGACAGGAGAAGGGGAGGGGAGTGGACACACAGAGAAGGGGAGAAGATGGACAGAGGGCAGGGAGTGGACAGAGAAGGGAGGAGGGCCGAGCAGAGAGCAGAAATGTTTGCTTGCACACAATACCCACATGCTGCAATCATATGCTTTACATGTATTTCACCTATATGTTCATCTGTATACTGTGAATGCAAACGTCGCACAGTGAAAGAAAGCATTCCCCAAAGCATTCCCAGAAGTAAAGTGCAGCTGTTTAGAGCAGTGTGCAGGAGGATCATATTGCGCTGCAATCACAGTGCCTGCAAAGTTACTGAGCTGTGCTGAGCTGAGCCAAAAGCTTCCAATGTGTTCACTGAGCACAACTACGGAACAGACAGCCTATAATCAGCAGCACGTTATAGCCAGTATGTGTGCTCTACACATATCTGGCAGTGGCACCCATGTCCCCTCTCTCCCATCTACCTGTGGCTGTGCAAGGCTGCCTCCCATCCAACAGAGCGATCCATCTCTGCTCTGCTTCCAGGACCCCGCTGCGAGGGGGCGTGTCGCTCGTGGCCACGCCCCTTTTGCGATCCGAATCACTCATTTTGACGATTTGGATGATTCGACTCACAAAATAGATTCGGATCAAAGATCTGAATCGTTCATGATCCGGACAACACTAGTTTACTTCCGAGCTAGCAGCAAATGTTGCCGCTAATCTCAGGGGGCTATAGCGCGGCGATGGGGGGGGGGGGGGGTAGAGAGCGGCAGTTGGGGGACACAGAGCCATATCATTAGGCAGAGGACATGCCTCTGTGTCCCATCTGCCCCCCAAAGATCCACCTCAGGGTCTCTTGACACAAGTGGTTTCCAGTAGTGCAATGCATTCGTGACATTATTATTCCTGATCGCAATCATCGGTCCTGCTGTATTTTTCGTGCAACTGAGGTAAGAAGAAAAAAATAATGCTGCCTCTTTTTTCTTTCTCCTGTTGTGAATCACAAATGCGCAGTACACCCAGCGGATCCCTCTCACTGGATCGTGCAAACACTGCAGCAGAATAGCAGTGGTGGAAAATGAGAGAAATGCAATAGCATCGTGATGGCATTTCTCAGAGGAAAAGCAGCGTTCACATTTATCCATGCACATTTCACATGTGGTTTTTTGCATGTTGATCTTTCCTATGCAACTTTTTGTGCATTTTTATGCAATTTTATCGGCTGAGTTTCTCCCTCACTCATATCTAGGGGCCTTCAACTTTGGGGTCATTTGAAACCCTTCACCTCTTTGCAGCCTCGACTCCCTCTACACACTCAGACCCCTCTCTTTCCACACTCACAATTCATTAATAACTGGGAAAAAGATTTATGGCTGTAACAATCACATCTCCAGCAGTGAAGAGATTGTGAGCGTCTCTGAGGACAGCCAGTGACATGACTATATACTCTGTAAAAAACTGCAGAAGATGCCAGCGCTTATACGAGTACAGTGCACAATAATAATATGGTAGGACAAAGGCTAGGATAGGGATTAGATAGCTGGCTTCTCTGGGGACAGTCAGTGACATGACTACGTACGCTGTAATGTGCTGCAGAAGAGGTCAGTGCTAAATAAATACAAAATAATAATATGGTAGGACATTAGACTATGGTGAGATTAGATTGTGAGATCCTCTGAGGGCAGTCATGCCATGACTATGTGCTTTATAAAGTACTGCAGAAGATGGCAGTGATATATAAATACATAATAATAATATGGTAGGACATTAAACTATGACTATGGCAGGATTAGACTATGAGCTCCTCAGAGGACAGTCAGTGACATGACTGTGTGATCTTTAAAGTGCTGCAGAAGAGGTCAGCTCTATATAAATACATGATAATAATACCGTATGGTAGGACATTAGACTATGACTATGGTAGGATAGGATTAGACTGTGAGCTCCTCAGAGTACAGTCAGTGACATGACTATGTACTGTAAAGTGCTGCAGGAGATGTCAGCGCTATGTAAATGCATAATAATAATAATATGGGAGGACATCAGACTATGACTATGGTAGGGTTGGACTGTGAGATCCTCAGAGGACAGTCATTGACATGACTGTACTCTGTAAAGTGCTGCAGAAGATGTCAGTGCTATGTAAATGCATAATAATAATATGGTAGGACATTCGACTATGGTAGACTTTCAGCTCCTCAGAGGACAGTCACTGACATGACTATGTACTCTGTAAAGTGCTGCAGAAGATGTAAGTGCTATGTGAATAGATAATAGACTGTTCTGGACAACAAACTGTATTTTCCAATTATTTATTGCCATTAGCCGTACTATATTAAGTAGGAAGCCAGTGTATGCGTTTCCTCATGTTGTGGTTTAGGAAGGTCTCCAGGGACAGCGAGGTTAATGAGGAAATTGCTGAGGCAGAGTTGTATGCGTTATTTACAAGGAGAACAAGACACTGGCGGGTAACAGGGCTACATATTTCTCTGCTCAGTGTTATGAAGAGGCAGGCTTGCTGCACTGAATTCAGTATGCACAGCTCAGCACTAATGTCTGCATGATGCGGCCTCACACGATACCCTACCGATACAGCCTTCCCCTCTGCCCACTCAGCGTGCAGAAAGGGCTGCCGACTCATTTCATCCCTTTAGATTGTTAGCACGGCTCAGCACTAATGTCTGAATGATGCGGCCTCACATGACACGCTACCGATACAGCCTTCCCCTCTGCCCACTTAGCGTGCAGAAAGGGCTGCCGACTCATTTCATCCCTTTAGATTGTTAGCACGGCTCAGCACTAATGTCTGAATGATGCGGCCTCACATGACACGCTACCGATACAGCCTTCCCCTCTGCTCACTCAGCGTGCAGAAAGGGCTGCTAACTCATTTCATCCCTTTAGATTGTTAGCTCGCAAGGGCAGGGCTCTCTCCCCCTTTTGTGTCTTGAAAATTATTATACATTTTATTTATCATGTTACTTTTATCGCTGTCATTACCAATTCTGTATTTTGAATTCTGTATTTTGTATCATTTTTGTATTTTGTCACCAATTATGTATCTTGCATATTGGTGCACACCATTGTCTGTATTATTATGTACCCCCTGTTCGTTTCTTAATTTGTACAGCGCCACGGAATAGAAATCAATAATAATAATAATACTTGGAAACGTTCTCCAGGTAGAAGTGTGTGACTCCATGTCTCTATGTAATTGCAAGCTATAGCTTCCATATTAAAAATAATATATTTTAAAAGTTAAATTATTCTAGTGAAAAAAAAAAAAAACCTATCCCTCTGTGCTAATATATTATTATTGATTTATAAAACAGCAACAACTATGTTAGTTTTATTAGTATTTATATATCTTCCGCAGCACTTTATAAATACTAATAAAAGTAGTCTAGGGCCAATCTAGAGGGAAGCCAATTAGCTTATCTGTATGTTTTTGGGTTTTGTTAGGAAACCGGAGTGCCTGGAGGAAACCGCAGGCAAACACCAGGAGAACATACAAACTCCATGCAGATACTGCCCTGAGATTCAATCCGGGGACCCAGCGATGCAAGGCGAGAAAACTAACCCCTGCACCATCAAACCGCACACACCTACACCCTACTAATATAATAAATGGGAAAGTTTGGATGT
The DNA here is from genome assembly GCF_040937935.1 of Hyperolius riggenbachi. NCBI lineage: Eukaryota > Metazoa > Chordata > Amphibia > Anura > Hyperoliidae > Hyperolius > Hyperolius riggenbachi. The sequence goes on from NC_090646.1 coordinate 88,357,968, forward strand.
TTGGATGTTTGTTACTCGATCACGCAAAAATGGCTGAACGGATTTGAATGAAATTTGGCGCACACATAGTACATTACCTGGAATAAAGTATAGGATACTTTTTATTCCCATAACCAAAAAGGGGGCGGAGACAAATACAAATTTCACTGGAAAATGTAAACTGCAGTCATTCTTACACTATTAATGGTAGGGTTCTCAAACTTTGCACAGTTGGTCCCTGGGTGACTGGGATTAATATTCAGAAAAGTGGGTGGAGCCTATAAAAGCCAATCAAAATTCACCTATTGATTTTCAAAGGGAATATGTAATTGCTGCCATTCTTGCACTATTAATGGCACAAGCCTCAAACCTGGTACAGTTGATCATTGGGTGACTAGGGTTCAATTTCAGAAAGGGGGGTGGAGCCACAAACAGCCAATTAGATTTGTTTCATTCCAATGCAAATGATTGATGCCAAACACCGCAAAGCTCACAAACTTAGTAATTGAGTAATTTATGAATTGTGAGTTAGGGTTAGAAAAGTGGGTGCAGCCAACACCAGCCAAATACATAAGCGGGCAACGCCGGGTCATAAGTGGGCGGAGACAAATTTTACTGGGAAAATGTAAACAGCAGCCATTCTTACACTGTCAATGGTAGCGTTCTCAAACTTTGCACAGTTGGTTACTGGGTGACTGGGATTAATATTCAGAAAAGTGGGTGGAGCCTACAGAAGCCAATCAAAAATGACCTATTGATTTTTCAGGGGAATATTTCATTGATGCCCTTCTTTCATTGTTAATGGCACAAGCCTCAAACCAGGTACAGTTCATCATTGAGTGATTGGGGTTTACATTTATAAAACGGGGTGGAGCCACACACAGCCAATATGATTTGTTTCATTTTAATGCAGATTATTGATGCCAAAGACCACAAAACTCACAAACTTGGTCATTGAGTAATTGATTAATTGTGTGTTAGGGTTAGGAAAAGTGGGCGGAGCCAACACCTGCCAAATACATTATCGGTCAATGCCGGGTCATCAGTAGGCGGAGACAAATGCAAATTTCACTTAGAAAATGTAAACTGCAGCAATTCTTACACTTTTAATGGTAGGGTTCTCAAACTTTGCACATTTGGTCACTCGGTGACTAGGATTAAGATTCAGAAAAGTGGGTGGAGCCTACACAAGCCAATCAAAACTCACCTATTGATTTTCAAGGGGAATATTTAATTGCTGCCATTCTTGCACTGTTAATGGCACAAGCCTCTTGCACTGTTAATCACCTGTACCTGGTACAGATGGCCATATATACACTGTACAGCGCTGGGTAATATGTCGGCGCTATATAAATACTAAATAATAATAATAATAATTGGGCGATTGGGGTTCAAATTCAGAAAAGGGGTGGAGCCACATCCAATCAGATTTATTTTATTTCATTGCAAATTATTGATGCCAAAGACAGCAAAGCTCACAAACTTGGTCATTAAGTAATTAAGTAACTGTGTGTTAGGGTTAGGAAAAGTGGGTGGAGCCAACACCAGCCAAATACATACCTGGGCAATGCCGGGCGTCCAGCTAGTATATAATAAAAAGCCTTTTAGCCTATCGCATTGTTAGGGGGTGTGTTTACAAATAATGGCAGTTCATGCTGCATGTTTTTTGTCTGCTAGCAGTAAAAATGATGAACTGCAAGTTCATGGTGGATCAAATAACATGAATGTATTACACGAATATCAATCATTTCTTGATCTATCTTCTATTTTTTAACTTCTTACTTTGCAATGTATCGATTTGGCTTTTTTTCTCTCCTACTATCTTTCAGGTAAAGTTCCTCTTTAGACATATCCATGTGCGACTTGTCTCCAGAGTCTCTGGCTAAGGAAAGGGCATGTTTTCTGCCAGAAGTGTGAGGTGGTCAGATCAATGGTGCCTATAGAACATAGAGCCCCCTGGCTTGTACACTACATTCATTCCTCAGACTGGGCAGCCTGCTATTATATCCTCCAGACCTGTTGAGACATAAATGCCCAGTGGTCCAGTATCAATAATTCCTCATCCTGCTGCATCTCTGTGTAATCATGCGTTGCCATGGTAACGCAGAGCCCCATAGAATATAAAAATATTCTAAATGTATTTTTTCCCACCTCAGTCTCCATAGATCAAGATTAGAGTATTACTGGAGTCAGACGGAATCGCCGTTAGTAAACCTCCTAGACCTGCGGCTCCCCTGTGGCTGAGACTGGAAGAAAGCTCCATATAATGACAGTGACAGCTCTGCACAGGGGACGATCTGCTCACATTTCTGAAATACAGGAAGTGAGAAGTCTATTCAAGGTGACTGAAAGCCCAACTCCAGGCAGATGAATGAACACAGCAATGTTTTATGTGAATTAAGCACAAAAAATGTGTTAAAAAATGCCAGGTGTTTGCAAAATAAAGAAAAAAATCTTGCTAAGTTCATTTATAGCTCCCTCTTTCCTCCTCAGCACTCTCCTACTGCCTGCTCATTCCCTACTCAATTTCCCATTCAAACTTTGTTAAAGGGGTTCTCTGGGGAGGGGGAGGTTTGGAAATAAAACCTGACACTTACCTGGGGCTTCTATCAGTCCCCTGTAGATGTCATGTCCCACGCCGTCCTCCTACGATTACCCTTTCCCCCGGCATCGGGCAATCATTTGTTTAACAATGCACGCGCATTATGAACTTTACTTGTACTGCACCTGTGCAGTAAGCTTCCAATGACGCGCGCGGGAGCGAGCACGTGCGTGGCCACGGCCGCACAGCCGCAGTGTGATGAGATGCCGCGTTGGGCCGGCGGCGGGGAACGGTGGATCGTTGGAGGACGGTGTGGAACAATACAGCTGCAGGGGGTCGGTAGAAGCCCCAGGTAAGTGTCCGTTTTTATTTTCAACCCCCCCAGAGAACCCCTTTAATGAATGAGTCAATGCTGAAAAGGAAAGCAATGAAGGTGCTGTCTGCTTGCCCTCATTGATTTTTCCCCCGTTTGTATATTTCCCGAGAGGGGACTTCTAGAAGGTAGGACTACACCATTCTTTATTAATGCTGTATCTACCATATAGAGTAAGATATACCACTACGTTCACCGGGCGCCTCCTACCCTGTTTACAAATCAAAAAAACCCCTAGTCCTTAGGGGGAGATCCATATCGGGAACCTTCCGGTAGATCGATTTTTCGGAGTAGCGACCAGGAACAAAGGCCGAGTGGGGACGGTACTTCCCCACAAGCGTGCACGAGTGGTTGCCTCACCCAGCAACCCACTCTTGTGAGTATAATATTTACTGTCTTTCAATTATCCTGGTACCAACTAACGTACTACACCAGATTGGGCTCCCGGACCCCCTGTGTTTTCTCTTCCACTACTTCTACATTGAATGGAAGTACTACTGTGGGCGGCTTCCTCTTCCTTCTTGCTGTAGTCTTCCTTAATTTTGCATGGTTGTGTGCAACAGGATTACGCTCTGAGGACTGTTAAGTGGCTGGAAAGTGTACTGGTTAAGGGCTCTGCCTCTGACACAGGAGACCTGGGTTCAAATCTCAGCACTTCCTGTTCAATAAGCCAGCACTTGCCCAAGGTCTCCTACAGTAAGGAGACCTTGGGCAAGACTTCCTAACACCGCTACTGCCTGTAGAGCATGTCCTAGTGGCTGAAGCTCTGGCGCTTTGAGTCCAAAGAAAGCCTTCTTGGTGGCGTAAAAAACAAGATATAGATCATTTCATTGTGATAAAGTTATTGGCGAATAAAAGGGAGGAGCGCTGAAATGTGGAAATTGCTCTGGTCCATAAGGCCTGTTTCACACTGGCTTTAAGAAACGGTCTGTTCACGAATCAGAATGGATACTATACAAACGGAACAGATGTGAACAGATCCAATGTTAACCTATAGATCCCTTCACATTCATGCGATCAAACGGGTGCGTTTCGCACGATCCGCTGAATGGACCACAACTTTACTGCAGCACCAATTCTTCTGGACCGGTGAGCCCAGCGGACCGGAAACAGAAGCTGAAGCGCTGTATTGGGGGCAATGAGAGAATGGAAAGTTTCTTCACACTAGTAAAGAAACGGACCGTTCTAAGGGCAAAATATACTGGGGGTGGGGGTCTGGGGGGGGGATGAAGTGCACCTGAGCGGGTGGGTGAGGGAAGACTTTCTTACCCAGGCTTCAGTATTCTTCCCCTTCAATTGCCTCCCACGTCGCGTCATGTGACTACTACGCTTCCTCCTTCCGGGTTGAAGGAGGAAGCGTGGTAGTCACGTGATGCGACGTGAGACACAATTGAAAGCAGAAGACCGAGGCCTGGTAAGTTAACCCTCCCTTCACCCCGCCTGCTCAGGTGCACGGATCGGCGGAGCGGATCAGATCGACCGGTGATCAGATCAGTTTTCATGGATCCATTTGCCAGTGTGAACCAAGCCTTACAGATCAGTTTGGCTGAAAATGGCAGTGTGAAACTGCGGCGGGGTTTTGCAGGAGATCGCATGCGCATCTCTGCTTGAATGACGGAGCTCCACTCCGTCAGTCTCTTAGTGGCGATCGCCGCTAGGAGACTGTTAGGCCCCGTTCACACTGCACGCGTTTCCAGCCGCGTTTTGGAAACGCGTGCAGGTGGCCGACACGCACAACATCAGACATTGCATAGAGTGCACTGTCTGATGTTCACACTGCATGCGTTCCGGACCTGTGCGGTCCGGGAACGCATGCTGCACGCATTTTTTGTAAAAACGCGTGGCTGTCCCATTCACTTTTCAGTGATGGGATCAGCCACGCAACACACACAAATGCGGATGGCGTGCGTTCGCATGCGTTGCGTTCCGCATGCATGGCCATCCGCGTTTGTGATGTGAACGGGGCCTTAGACAGCGAAACAGCCATCTTATGTACTGTGTACAGCGCTGTGGCTGCCACACGGCTGTCCCCCTGGCAGGCTCAGGAGTGATGGGCTGTTGTAGGCTGAAGCCTATGACAGCCGATCACGGTGACTGGCTGGTGGTAAGAGGGAGTTAGGGCTGGGGAGAGAATTAAAAAAAATAGGTTTATTAAAAAAAATTTTTTTTAAATAATTATAAAAAAAAAAAAAAAAAACATTCCAGGAGCATCAGAGCCCACCAACAGCAAGCTTTGTTGGTGGGCATAAAAGGGGAGGGGGAATCACTTGTGTGCCGAATTTTGCTGCCCTGCAGCGAGGCCTTAAAGCTGCAGTTGCCCAATCAGTAAAATATGGCCTGGTAACTAGGGGGGTTTAAGCCTGTGGTCCTTAACTGGTTAAAGAGCAACTATTAGCCATACCGTGTCAGGTAAAAAAAAACACATATTTAAGTAGATAATAACTTGCTCTACTTGCATAACAGATGTATTGTACTGTCTACGTTTTGAATTCAGTGAATTTTATATAGTAAAATGAAGAGAATTCTGTTCATGGCAGGGGCCATCTTGGGTCTCACCGGCTTCGGCATCCGCCTCCCCCCTTGCATCTCCTCTCCTCCCTGCACTATTACATAGCTTAGCGGGGAGGAATAAAGGCAGTGGGCGCAGACTCATCTGCTCATGGTGGCACTGGAGTTCCCGTCTATACACTATGCAGTACCGCCGGCGCTAGTGCAGAGTGTATAGACAGGAACTCAAGCGCCTGGAACCATATGGAGGGGAGTCTGTGCGTGCTGCTTTTATTCCTCCTTGCTTCACTGTGTAATAGTGCTGGGAGGTGAGGAGATGCGAGAGGGGGATGTGGGATGAGGTGGGATGTGGCGGAGAGGGGGCGGACATGGCACACAACAGGAGGGGGGCCAAGGACAGCGACAGAGGACAGCTTCTGGACCCACTTCCGGCGCCCTAGCAGCTGCGAGTGCGACCAAAAACAGACAGCCAATCAGAGAGGAACAAAGATGAGGGACAGAGGCTTCAGCCAATCAGGCTTAATTAGCATGCATTGCAACTCTTCTGCGGCAAGTGTCTGAGAAAAGAGCCTGGGGGTATAGGGACTAATAATCTATTGGTAAAAAAAAATGGAAATTGATTTTAAACTTTTGAAATGCCTGGTTTGCATCCTTTTTACTAATTTAACAGCTTCTAATAGAGAATTGATTTTGGATGTTATGCCTTACAGTTACGCTTTAAACCTTGGTGTGTCTTATGGAGCGAAAAAAAACGGTATTTATTTTTTTTCCTGGATGAACTTGACGAACGGAAGCCTTTTTTTTCTTTTCAACCAAACTATGTAACTCTATAAAAAGGACCTATGATTTCATTTTTCTACTTGCTGGAGTATAAACAGATTTCATTTTTCTACTTGCTGGAGTATAAACAGAGCAACATTGATCTATATCAGTCAGGGATATGAGACTTTTTACACATCAAAAATCTAGCAGCTCTCTCTTCACCACACAGGTGTGTGTGTGTAAACATGAGCCTAAAGCCTCAATTATTTAAAAAGATTGTGTTTAGTGTTCCAGCTCCCTGACAAGATCTCCTCACGAGGTGTACTCTTCCAGCATCGTAAAACAGCTGGCCTCAGATATAAGCTCTGCTTCAAAACATTGTTAGAACTCCCCCTTAAAAGGGCCTGTATTAAAAATGATAAAATTGCTTATTTTTTCAATATTTACTTATAAGTTATAGTCTGTGTTTGCCCTTTGTAACATATTTTTCTCTCTGATTTGCATTCTAAAATGTATCACTGGGGGTGACATCTTTAGTTCAGCCCAGTGATCTGTACGGAATGTTTGTTACTTAGAGTTCTATGCAGATGAAGATACTGATTGCTTGGCAGTTGGAAAAAGCTGTTATTTCCCACAATGCAACAAGGTTTACTGACAGCAAACTGTCAGGACCATGGTCATGACATCACACTGTGGGTGGGGTTTCACCACAATATCAGCAATACAGACACCCCTCCCCCCCGACGATCTTTTGGATAAAAGGTAAAGATTTCTCATGGGAAAGGAGGTATCAGCTGCTGATTGGAAAGAAGTTCAATCCTTGGTTAAAGTTCCATTTCCCGCCAGTTGTATGGCTAGCTCTGCTGATCACAGAATCCTTTAGAAAGTTTTTTGTGTCTGCGCCTTAATAAAAGTCTGTGGTGTAATAATGAGCCTGATTCATATTGGAATATGTTTGGAGCTGTCCTCAGCTCTGCAGAACACGTTCCATTTGTGTGGCTACACTGTGCTGCTGCTGCTGCTGCTTAAATGATAAAGCTCATACAATTTCAGCATAGTAGTTTTATGGAAGGTATGGCTGAAAGCTTATGGAGATACACTAAGAGCTCAATTCCCAGGCACAAATTAGAGAAGGTGCTGAAATAATAAGCTGCATGTGGGCAGATGATAATCGCTGTGTAAAATTTGCAGGCTTCTGAAGATCAGCTGAATGATAACTGCTGTATAAGGAAACCAAAATTATACCATAGTGTTATAATAAAGGGCTACTACAGCAAAAAAAAAAGGGAGTAGTTAAAATGTGACAGAACAGACAGGTTTTAGACTAGTCTGTCTCCTTATGGGGGACTCTCAGGGTCTTCCTTTTTTTATTTGTAAAGAATAAAAGAACTCCTAAAAATCCCCCATGAAGAGACAAACTAGTCCAAATCTTGTGGATCGTTAGATTTTGCAGGGACCCGGATCCCGAAGCTGCGGCCAGCGGCGTGGGAGCGATCCAGGCGGATGGGGGCTGGAGGAAGCCCCAGGATGTATAAAATCTTTTTCATTTTAGTCTCTGGTTCACTTTAACTAATTTTCCATGAAGCTCCACAGGGGCAGAATATGAAGGAAAAGTCTCTTCAATGTGGAAATGGACAGTCAAAAGAAAAACCTCACCTCTTCCTGTTCACCAAACTCTGTAATATTAACAAGCTGACACATTGCATTCCATCGGCTCTGGAGGGGTGTTTAGCTGTCAAGGACAACAAAGAATGATTTCCATATTCAGCAGTGATGCATTGTGGGACACTTCAGAGCTCACTCCAACCTGTATAATCATAAATACCTTCTGTTTTTAGAAGGCAAATTTCTGTTTTGCATAGCATTTTTAGTAGGGAGGCTTTTTGGTCCTTTGTAGCCCCTTACACTTCCTGGGAGTTCAGGTTCACCATGAGCTTGCTGGGCAATCTATACCTCTGGGAGCTTCAAGTCCTACCCCATACATAGAGCCATATTAACCCATGCCATGCACTGATGAATAAAACCTGTATGCATGTTGGATTAGCTTGGCTCTGTAACATTAACAAACTGACACATAATTGTATTCCAGCGGTTCTGGAGCTACTGTATGTTTAGCTATCAGGAACAACAAAGGGATGATTTACATATTGTGGTACACCTCAAATGCACACTCCAACCTGAATAATCGCTAATACCTTCTGTTTTAAGAAGGCAAACTTCTGTTTTACTCTTCCTGTTCAGTAAGCCAACACCTATTCAATGAGGAGACCTTAGGACAGACTCCCTAACACTGTTACTACCTATAGAGCGCATCCTAGTGGCTGCAGCTCTGGTGCTTTGAGTCTGCCAGGAGAAAAGTGCAATATAAATGTTCTGTGTCTTGTTTTGTCTATATAACCCCTAAAAAAAACTAGGATTTAACATCTGATGCGTTTCAGGTCACCCAGCTAAATTCTAAAAATCTTAAGTTACAGAAACCTCATCTGATTCAGCCAAAGAATGTATGAGCCTTCTCTATAGTGACTTGCACGTTACAGCACTGCGCGATTACATGGACTATTGTATAGCTCTGCTGGGACCCCGGAGAAGACAAAATAACAAGGCTGCTTGCTTGGCACAACGCTACTCCAGCTTATGGCAACAAAAGAGGTGGAGGGGTTTCTCCTTGCTAGGTCACCGAGACCTTGAAGGACCTTGATCATATTTCCGACGAACCTCCGCTCCTTCTATCCTGACTGGAATCATCCATTTTTGAAGGAGTTCAGCTTTCCTTGTAGAGGACAGAAATAGCTGGGAAGTTGGGGTAAGACAAATCATCCTTTTAAAAACGCAGCTTAATGCATTTAGTTATAGCTTTCAGATCTTCTACAGAAAACCTCAAGCCCTGAGCAGCCAGAATAATCCTGCACGCATAATTCAATTTCAGCACTTAGCCGCAGTGGAACAAAAAATCCAGGCCTTCTTTCACGATTGCATTAGGGCAGAATGACATATGGTCATAGTTTACATTTTAGATAAAATTTACATCATTGTAAAAAATTGGCTTTTCAAATGAGGCCGGCTCCACGAATCAAGGCCATTACTCGAAAGCAGAATGAGGAGAGTCTGCAGTGTGGCCTGGAGAGTGAAAGGGAAAACCAATTAGTTTCCTTTCAGCTGGAGGACAATGGCGGCACTGTTATGGTGCACAGACCAGAGACACTTGGCCACATCTAGGCCACGGGGTCAGAGGATCCAGCTGTGCTCTGCTCGGCACGTCTGCCTTCAGCACCTCCCACACACACACAACACGGCCTGGTTTTAGGCCTCTGGCTTCAAAGCCTGCGCTCCTGCCTCATAAAACTGCATTATATTCCTCCACAGAGGCCCGGCAATTATACAACTGGCAGGACGCAGGCATTTCGCTTTTACAGGAATTAAAGTAGAATGAGATTTGTTTCATATCCCAAGCTCCGGGCACGACGTGAGGGAGCCCCGTGCCAAGCATTCTGCCCCGCATTCAGATATGGCAAGTCCTGGCATCCGCAGCACTTCCCAAGCATAAAAAGAACTGGCGGCTCTGTTTAGAAGGACGGCCTATTTGCCACTTGCCCATTTCCTGTAAGAATGCAGATCTGGAGGGCAAACCACAGAAAAGGTTTGTAGAATATTCGGTAAATGGATTCCCTATAAAATATAACATACTATACATGATGACTCATCAAAAACATATCTCCACTTTTATATTCTTTTTTTTTACTAAAATAATGATTAAAAAAAAAAAAAAAAAGTCCAGTCCAGTCCAAAGGCTTCTCTGATCCACCCACCATTCCAGCGCTGGATCCCTCTAAACATAATCGCAGAGGCGTATCTACAGGGGTGCAGGTATGGCATGTGCCATGGTCGCCTCTTACTGGGGGGCGCTGCTCTATAACATCCTTGGTGTTTGCCATAGGCGCAGTTTTCCCTAGATACGCCTCTGCATAATCAACAAGGGTTTGTCTAATATGTTTCTCCTAGCCGTGCTACCCACCATGTATGATGCTTCTCCCGGCCACGCTCCCGCCACGCATGAGCTTTTCTGTACTGGGAATGCATGGGTAACATCTGTGCATGCCCAACAGGATGAATTCGCTTGTGCATGTCCAGTACAGAAAAGGTCATATTCAAATGGTAGCGAGGTCCAGTGACATACTAAACAGGGTGCACCGGGTGTCACCATGGAAGGTACTGACACCTGGGCAGATGCAATTGAGACTCCAGCTGGCGGGACCAATTCACATTAATGAGTCTGGGGAGGCGGGCTGACATTATTCCTGCAGTGTCCCCCTGCAGAATAGGATGCAGCGGTAAGTGAATCACACCTGATCCCGATGCACCCATGCTCCTCTGCAGCCAGCCGCTCACCCTACTCCAGGTTTCCTGCAGTTACACACGACATGCAGAGATTGGGCAGGCAGAGGGCGGCCAGTTGCCGAGGAGCATGAACACATCAGGATCAGGCAAGATTCACTCACAAGCAGAACCGCTGCGCCCTACTCTACAGCGGGACACCGGAGGGAGGCCCATGGAGATAGCGGGAGGAAGGAGGTCTGTAAATAATTAGCACCGGGTGGCAAATACCTCAGGTACGCCACTGGTGAGGCCACAAGGAGAAGAGGATCCTGGGTAGCAATGGGCTGAAAGAGCATCTGGGGAGCCTCTGGATGATTTCTGAGGTAAGCATCCAGTTTTTAACCCCCTCCCGGTTCGCTTTAAAGTCACAACAAGAAGTGTGTCACACTGGGGCTCTGTGTTGGGTCTCACAAGCACTCTGCACTGAAGAAATGACTGCTGATACAGTATCTGATTACACAGAGAAGAATCAGCTTATTGCTGTGAGGAGCTCCGGTTCTATAGACGTGCCCTGGGCTGTGTGTGTTGCATTGTGAGAGACGTCTCTATGTTACCCTTGTGCAGCATGTCATTATAAAGTAGAGGGTGTTGTCCTCAGCAGGCAGCTCACATCATTTGGAGAAAAATGTGGAACTGCGGGGTCCCTGCCAAGAGAAACCACAGTGCCTGGCCCTGGAAACACAACACTGACTGGAAGCATGACAGGCTGCCCTCTTTGTGCGTTTTTCATTCTCTGTCATGAGATTCAAGGAATCTTTTATTCAGACTCCTGTGCATTTTATCTCACAAGACACTGACAGTAGATCCATACAATGTAACCCATTATCAGCCACAGAAAACTGGAAACAGTATGGACACATTTTGTGCGGTAGTAGAATTAAGGTGCCCATAGATTACTCGACTTGGCGGGCGAGCGACTATTCGATTCGATAATTATAATTGAAACGGATTAAAATCAGAGCCGCCAAGAGCTGCCCGATCTACCATGTGACCAATTTCAGGCCAAACTCATTGCATGTATCGATCGGACATGAAGGAAAATCTCGGGCCTACATGCTTGATCAGGTGCACGGCGGTAATGGCGCACGATAATCAGGAAGGACGACCGCAACGGAAACTAGGCGGGGCACCGTTTTATGTCCCCTTTCCCCCATCCCCCGAGGTGCCCATGCAGTTATACTTTGCCTGTTACACCGTCTGTGGCTGTTGCTGTGCTTGTACTTCAGCATTCCGGCCCCTGTCACTTCCGGCATATAGCACATGGGGCGCACATGTGACATCACACATGCCATAACACCCGCAACCATGTAAGGGCACAAATGCAGAGGTAAGAGGACAGCAGCAGGTAAAGTATAACTGCTCAGGCGCCAGGGGGACATAAAACATTAGGGGGCAGCGGCTGGGAGCAGAGATTGTAGGCAGCTTGTGCCACACCCCCAAAAAACGTAGATTTCCGTCAACATTTTAGGTGTAATCCTCCAAAGGACCGGCACCACACTTCAGGTATTGCAGCATAGATAAAGTGACGACAACAACAGCCCGCTGTTTCGGCCTCATTGGCCTTTCTCAAGTTGCCCAACAGTCAACATGTCAACAGTCAACTGTTTGACAACTTGAGAAAAACCAATGAGGCCGAAACAGCGGCCTGTCGTTATCGCCACTTTATCTATGCTTCAAAAAAGTATTTGAGCTTTAATATGTGAAGTTTGTTGCCGGTCCTTCGGAGGATTACAGTTTTGGTGACCCCTTGGTACAGGAGTGAGGACCCAGGCACACCGTATCACTTGCACCTTTGGGTGCTCCTGGACTCCTTGTTTCTATCAAAATTTTAGGTGAAATTTTATCGAATTGAACATTTAAAGGAATCCATTCCCATCCGATTTGATCAGATCGAATCTGTGGGGAATCAAATTGAAAAATCATTGTGTGTAATGCTAGGTACACACGCTACAATTTTCTCCCAGATTTACCTGCCAGATTGATTGATTTCGAACGATTTTCCGATCAATTTCCATAGAAGTGAATGGAAAATAGATCGGAAAATCGATCTGAATTCAGATCTGACATGTTGGGAAAAAAATCGATCTGACAGGTAAATTTGCCAGAAAATTGTATAGTGTGTACCTAGAATATGGCCACCTTAACTTTCATGAAGCTGAAGCTCTTTTCAGATTGGTCAACAATGCAGTGAGCTTATCTGGATGACAGCTGCACTGAACCTGAGCACCAGATTGCTGTTTCTCACAGCTCACTGGCTAAACTGAATAGGACATACCCAAACAATATGGTTGCTTCTGGTTAGCTATGCTGTGATCTGAGGGAAATTGTGTTTTTACACAAACATCGATAGTAGGCAGGTAAGGGAATTATATGAGAAAGAAGGATCTGGAAAACATGTTAATGTATTTAAAGCCAGTATGTCATTTTGATTTCAGACACGTTTCACTAACACTTAAAATGCTTCCTAGAGACATACAATTATTGTTACCTGATACGCTGTCAACTGTATAGTACTGAATAGAACTGGCTGCTGCACCTACCTTCCATATCTCCACAGGGGTAATTACATGCCATAGTCTACATCTCTCAGGCACTCGAAGGCCCTGTTTACACTTAATCAGTTGCTCTCAGCTATAACTGAAAGGACAACGGATTTTCAAAGTAATGCCCATGTTTTCCTATGGCACAGTTCCCACTTAAAGAAAATCTGTAATAATAAAAAAAAAACTCCCCTGAGGGGTACTCACCTCGGGTGGGGGAAGCCTCCGGATCCTATTGAGGCTTCCCCCGTCCTCCTCGGTCCCACGACGGCGGAGAAAATCCTCCCGGAGCGGCGGCAATGTAAATATTTACCTTTTGGCTCCAGCACAGGCGCAGTATCCGCGTTTTCAGGGAGATAGGCGAAAATAGCCGATCTCCGTCGGGCCGCTCTACTGTGCAGACGCAAGTCTCCTGCGCCTGCGCGGTAGAGCGGACCCGACGGAGATTGGATAAGTCCCCCCCCCCCCCCTTCCCCGGAGCCCGAAAAGGTAAATATTGCACAGGTTGTCGGATTTGTCGCCTGTGCGTTCCGGGGGCTGCAGCGAGACCGCCGTGAGGCTTCCCCCTACTGAGGTGAGTACCCCCCAGGGGAACTTTTTTTCAGTACAGGTTTTCTTTAATGCGTTTTAACTGAAATCTGTTTCCCAATGCACTGCTATGGAGAAGAAGAAAAAAACTGATGTAAATGGGGCCTGAGGGAAACATCACACAGGTGACTGAATCACAGTGACTAGCTTTCTTTACATTTTAAAGGGGTTGCCAGTGATAACAACTACATAGTCATTAGCACAAGTGACTAGTGGCATAACGGCTATAGTTATTATTATTTATTGTATTTATAAAGCGCCAACATATTACGCAGCACTGGAAAATAAATACATACAATGATACAAAGGATGACATACATAACGTAACAAAGTTATACAACATAGGACAAAGTTATACAAGGCAAACAGTACAATATACATGATCATGCGATTATGGGCTGGTTAGGTAGGCCCAGTAATACAAGTATGAGGCAGTCATAGGAAAGGCGCACACAATCATATAGAATACACTAGGGAAGGGAGGACGCTGCCAAAGGCTTACAATCTAAAGGGAGGGGAGGTGGATACACTAGTTAGGGCTGTGGAATAAGTAATCAGTAGACAGTTACCAGGTACTCCACTACCCATGTGTCATGTCCCAGTAGTGAAGAGTATGATTGGTATGGGAAATCTACATCTTATTGGCAAGAAAGCATGTTGCACTCAACCTTACTTACTGCTCAGGCCTGGTTGCACCACACTCATGGAGTACTGTACATCACACAAACACCACATAATATCAAATACTGCGTATCATTTGATAACGTGAAAGGAAGTTAAGTATTCACAAAGGAGCAGATCCCACCAGACTTACCTCCAGGTCATCGAGGGAGCGTGTGATGCTGAATCGTTTTGATCTTCCAAAAGACCTGCGACCGGAAGAGCGCTGAGGAACCTGGACCAAACCGCTTATGTGGCCAAATTTTGAACTCTAGAAAAAATAAAGGATGTATTTATATCAGTATACCACTGGTCTACAGAAAACGCACACATTCCTGAAGATCTGGATAAAGAAAGTTTGGGTCTGTTAATGGTTTAGAAGAAGAAAATAACTTTACTGAATGTAACTTAAAGTGAACCTCCAGACTAAAAATCTACTCAGCAGCACTGAAAAGGCCTGGTGTTTCTTTAACAGTTTCACAGCATCAAAACTTTGTTTTTCTTACCCAAGCCTCATTTTTAGCTGCACAGAAGAAAACTGCCCGGACATTTTTTCCCTGATGCTGTGCAAAGCATGATAGGATTTCTGATGTTGTTCTCCTTCTGCCGTTTTGGTGCAATTTTTTTTTTTTTATTTATTTATTTTTATTTGAGATTTGAAGCCTAGCGCGCGCAGCTGGGAGGGGTGATCAGAACACAGGACAGTTGGAACTGTGTCTCATGCTCCCTGTCATCTCCTTTCAACCAAAAAGATGGCTGCCCCCATGAAAAAGATGGCTGCTCCCATGAAAAAGATGGCTGCCCCCATCACAAACATTTGCCTGTTCTTTTAAAACAGGGTGGGTAAGAGATTATATTCCCTATCTACAATATTTTAATTAACATAACTAATGTAGCTTAATGACAGTATGTTTGTGATTTAGGCTGAAGTTCCCCTTTAACCTCCCTAGCGTTCTGGACGAGCTAGGCTCGTCCAGAGACGCCGGAGGTCACCGCTCAGGCCCCGCTGGGCCGATTTGAATAATTTTTTTTAAAACACGCAGCAAGCACTTTGCTTGCTGCGTGTTGTGTCCGATCGCCGCCGCCCGCCGCAGATCCGCCGCGATGCAGGGCCCCCCCCAGGCGAGACCCCATGCGCTGCCTGGTCAATCAGTGCCAGGCAGCGCTGAGGGGTGGATCAGGTCTCCCTGTGACGTCACGACGTGCGTAGTCATGGCGACGGGGGAAGCCCTCCTGGAAATCCAGTTCGAACGGGATTTCCGGATGGGTGATTGCGCCGGCGGGGATCGGAGGGGTGGGAGGGACGCCGCAGGGAGGGGGGAATCATGTAGCTAGCGCTAGGCTAGCTACATGATATAGTTAAAAAAATTTTGCAAAAAACGTTCCCGCAGCCGCAGGGCCGCGGGAATCAGAACTCCAGGCAGGTTAATGATTAAAATATGCTTATTTTATAATATTAACAAGCTGAAGACTCGTTGTTGCTAAGGTAAGTATTTGGTTGTTGTTTGGTCCTCCGGCCACTTTTTGTAACCTTGACATACAGTTACTCGATGAGCAAGTTTGTGAGCTTTGGGTTCGTTGGCATCAATAATGTGAGAATGGAAGCAGTTTATTTATCAAACAAATCTGATTGACTGTTTCAAGCTCCGCCCTCTTTCTGAATTTGAACCCCGATCATCCAATGAACAACTGTAGCTGGTTTGAGGC
The DNA here is from genome assembly GCF_040937935.1 of Hyperolius riggenbachi. NCBI lineage: Eukaryota > Metazoa > Chordata > Amphibia > Anura > Hyperoliidae > Hyperolius > Hyperolius riggenbachi. Next base: position 88,374,001 of record NC_090646.1, read on the forward strand.
ATCTGCCATTAAAGGGAACCTGAGGTGAGAGGGATATGGAGGCTGCCATTTTTATTTATTCTGATTGGCTGTTGAAATCGGTCATGGCGTTTGAGAGTGATAGCGGCACATAGATACACACACACACATTTTATATATAGATTTGTAAATTATTAAAGAGGAACTTCAGCCAAAACAAACATACTGTCATTAAGTTACTTTAGTTATGTTAATTAAAATAGATGGGTCATATAATCTCTTACCCACCCTGTTTTAAAAGAACAGGCAAATGTTTGATTTCATGATGGCAGCCATCTTTTTGGTTGAAAGGAGGTGACAGGGAGCATGAGACACAGTTCCAACTGTCCTGTGTGCTGATCACCCCTCCCAGTTGCTAGGTGAAGAACAACATAGGAAATCCCATCATGCTTTGCACAGCATCAGGAAAAAAGCCCGGGCAGTTTCCTTTGATGGGCGGAGCTTAGCTAAAAATGCAGCTAAAAACGATGCTTTGGTAAGAAAAACAAAATTCTGATGCTGTGACACTGTTAAAGAAACACCAAGCCTTTTCAGTTCTGCTGAGTAGATTTTTAGTCCGGAGGTTCACTTTGTCAGTGTTTGCCCATTGTAATATCTCCTCTCTCCGATTTATATTCTTACATTTATCACAGGTGGCAACAACTTTACTGCTGGCAGGTGCATCACAGAATGTTTGTTTGTGTGTTCCGAAGTAAGTAGAAATAACCGGTCTCCCAGAGTGCACTGGAAGGAGAAGGCTGTATAACTAAGTGCAGGACTGAGTATCATATACTACTTCTGCTTAGATGCATATAATCTCAAGCTTTGGAGCAACACTCTAAATCCACATTGGATCTTATCATCTATTGCTAATCCTATGAAGGATTGTGTGTACATTATACTGCAGAATGATATTCAGTTGCCTATTATCTCCAATTCCGGAACTATACTTGAACTACCTCTGAATCTGTTGCATAGCGGAGGGTGTGCCTCAGGAAAACTCCTCTTCTAATCAACTCTGAAATCAATCAGGAACAAAGCACTGACATAATAGAAAGGCTTAAAGAGACTCTGTAACAAAAATGTCATCCTTTTTTCTACTATCCTACAAGTTCCTAAACCTATTCTAATGTGCTCTGGCTTACAGCAGCACTTTCTACTATCACCGTCTCTGTAATAAATCAACTTATCTCTCTCCTGTCGGATCTGTCGCCCTGTGTCTGGAAGGCTGCCAACTCTTCAGTGTTGTTGATCTGTTATGCACGCCCCACTTCAGGCCCCCTCTATGCACACTCCCGTGTGTGTTGTTTACATTAGGCTGCCTCTATGCTCTCTTATCAGTGAGAGAAGAGACTTGCTTTTCCAAGCTGGATAAAGCCTCCTCTGTAAGCTGGCTGGGCTGTCACATACATTACTGAGGAATTACAGACACCGGGCACAGCTGTCTGCAGGAAGAAACAATCAGCCTGTCACTCTTCAGGGGGAAGAAGGTAAACACACAAATGATCTCTTGAGATTCAAAAGGAAAGCTGTATACAGCCTGCTTGTGTATGGATGTATTGTCTATGTGTGGACATACTGTACATCAACCTACTTTCTGTTTTGGTGGCCATTTTGTTTGTTTATAAACAAACTTTTTAAAACTGTACTTGACTACTTTTAATGCGGCGGGGAGCGGCGAAATTGTGACAGAGGGGAATAGGAGATGTCCCCTAACACACTGGTATGTTTACTTTTGTGCGATTTTAACCACTTAACGACCGCCTAACGCCGATAGGCGTCGGCGGGTCGTTAGTGGTATAGCATGGAAACGGATCGAGCGGCCTTTCCATGCCAGTTCACGGAGACTGTCTCCGTGAACAGTGTGCGAGCCGCCGATCGCGGCTCGCACGCATAATGTAAACATCCGGGGAAGAAATCCTTCTAACAAGTACCCAAGCATTATCGCCCATACTTATTTCACTCAGCAACTGCGCAATTTTCATAATTTTTTATAATTATTTAAATTTTTATTTACTGGCCATTTTTTCTACTGCAGTAGAGGGATTTATGTACCGGTAAGTTTACTAGATTGGTGACTTCAGAGCACATTGCAGTGCTACAGTCATGATTTATTGTGATTTCACTTAATAAAACCAACAGATTTGAATGATCTTATTTAGCGCTGTCTGGATCATTATTACATAATCTGTATAACTAAATAGCCTAGGCTAAACATCACTGAGGGCGGGGTCACATACAAATATACAGCAATATATAGATACTGCTGCAATGATTCTGTTGCTAAAATCAGGATAATTAACTAGGGCTGTGGAGTCGGAGTAATTTTGGGTACCTGGAGTCGGAGGTTTCATAAACTGAGGAGTCGGATGATTTTTGTACCGACTCCACAGCCCTATTAATTAATTAATGTAAAATTGCATAACCTGGATAATGTACTGCATTTCCTTGGGCTAGACTCCCTAACAGTGTTTATTTCTACTGAGCACACCCTTAATGGCTGCAGCGCTGGCGCTTTGAGTCCGCCAGGAGAAAAGCGCAATATAAATGTTCTGTGTTGTTTTGTACCTGTGTATGAGGCTTACAATTGGATATAGAGTTCAGCAAGGGCATTAGATTGTAGCCCAGCTGAGGTACTGTATAACATTCTGCAGAAAGTGGGTCTGTATTACATAAATTATCAGTAATAATAATTTGTGTTTATACTGCTGTGTAAAGATTAGTTTTGCAATCCCCCCAAAATCTGTTCCCAGGGGCGCCTAATCCACCAGGCCGACGAAGCGGTCGCCTGAGGCGCCGTGCGGAGAATGTGGGGGACTGTGCCCACCCCCAGCCAGATGGTGGAACCCACTGTGGTGAACTGGCTGTGGCGTATTCACTCCCCGCAGCTGCCTTCTCCAGCCTGCAGAGTCTTCCGGCAGGCAGAGCAGGGCTATGGGAAGATGGCGTCCAAAGCTTTGCACTGGAGACTATTTGTGTGTCTAGTACGGGGCTTCAGGCACCATCTTCCCGTAGCCCTGCTCTCTGCCCATCAGCGCAGCGGGAGTTTCACAGCCAGAGCCGGGGGAGCTGCGTGCCGGGAGAGGAGGCTTCTGCCGGTGAGTAAATGCATTTTTTTTTACCAGTGCAAACTATTTTCTGGTGAAATGCTTCCCACATTACGATTATTTTCTGGTTAAAAATTGCCGCATTACAATTATTTGCTGGTGAAACATTGGTGCGTTATGATTATTTTATGGTGAAACATTGCTGCATTACGATTATGTTCTGGTGAAACATTACTGCATTATGATTATTTTCTTGTAAAACATTGCCGCATTACAATTATTTTCTGGTGAAACATTGCTGCGTTATGATTATTTTGTGATGAAATTCTGCCCACATTACGATTATTGTCTGATGAAACATTGCTGCATTACGATTATTTTATGGTGAAACATTGCCGCATTACGATTATTTTATGGTGAAACATTGCCGCAATACGATTATTTTATGGCGAACGATTACTTCATTACGATTATTTTATGGTGAAACCATGCTGCAATACGATTATTTTATGGTGAAACATTGCCGCAATACGATTATTTTATGGCGAAACATTGCTGCATTACGATTATTTTCTGATGAAACATAGCTGCATTACGATTACTTTCTGGTGAAACATTACTGCATTACGATTATTTTGTGATGAAACGCTGCCCACATTACGATTATTGTCTGATGAAACTTTGCCACATTACGATTATTTTATGGTGAAACATTGCCGCATTTCGATTATTTTATGTTGACACATTGCGTCAATACGATTATTTTATGGGGAAACATTGCTGCATTACAATTATTTTATGGTGGAACCATGCTGCAATACGATAATTTTATGGTGAAACATTGCGGCAATACGATTATTTTTTGGGGAAACATTGCAGCATTACAATTATTTTATGGTGGAACCATGCTGCAATACGATTATTTTATGGGGAAACATTGCGGCAATACGATTATTTTATGGGGAAACATTGCAGCATTACAATTATTTTATGGTGGAACCATGCTGCAATACGATTATTTTATGGGGAAACATTGCTGCATTACGATTATTTTATGGTGAAACACTGCCCACATTACGATTATTTTCTGATGAAACATTGGTGCGTTACGATTATTTTCTGGTGAAACATTACTGCATTACGATTGTTTTCTGGTGAAACATTACTGCATTATGATTATTTTCTGGTGAAAGATTGCCGCAATATGATTATTTTATGTGGAAACATTGCCGCATTACGATTATTTTCTGGTTAAAGATTGCCGCATTACGATTATTTTATGGTGAAACATTGCTGCATTATGATTATTTTCATCGAATGGCTAGAGGCGCCCCTGTCTGCGTCATAAAAAAATGTGAATATTCTGATATACTCGGTCTATACAAGGAAAAAAGGTTATTCCTCGAGATAAATGTCTAGGACGGTCTGTGGAAGTGACCTCTTCAAGGGCTTCCAATAGTCTATATTCATTTCCAAGGACGCTTTAATGCTGAGGCCGGGACTTTTCATGCATTCAAAGAAACACAGATATGACTGAATTCCAGCTCTTTTCCGCTTTCCCAAACTGCTGTATAGAATCTCATTGTTTGTCGAGGCTGAGCACTGACCTTCACACAGAAAACTACACAAAAATGATAAAAAATGGAATGCATGCTAGAACAAGGAGTGCTGGGAAACAAGTCTACCCTGAAGGCCAGGGACACTGCTAACAGAGATTTCCAAAGCTGAATTTCTGGGAAATCTACCTGTATGACCATCATGCATACCTGGCTCACCTGCCACGCATACCAGGGCCCGCACCACACGTACCAGGGTCAGCAACGCACATGCCATGCCCAGCACCACACATACCAGGCCCAGTATGCCAAGCCCAGCAACACGCATGCCAGACCCACAACTGCACCCACCAAGCCCAGCACCATGCACACCAGGCACATCGCACACCAGGCACAGCACCACGCATGCCAGGCCAAGCACCACACCCAGCACCGCACCCAGCAGGCCCAGCACCACACCAACCAAGCCCAGCACCAAGTATGCCAAGCCCAGCACCAGGCAAACTAAACCTAGCACCGCGCATACCAGGCCAAGCACCACGCCCACCAGGCCCAGCACTGTGTCTTGTACTTGTGCCAGGTAACAATTTAATGAAAAATGCAGCCAAGTATCTTAAAAACAGCTTGAAAATAGAAGTCATGAGACTGCTACTTCTCTCTTCTTTTCACAACTTCTAATGTTACTTCAGGGGAGTAATTACAAATGATGGTGAACCCACCGTAATAGTGCAGCCAAAGGGACGCCTCATAACAGTGCAGCTTCCATGACCTCCCATAACAGTGCAGCTAAAGGGACGCCTCCCAACAGTGCAGCTTTCATGACCTGCCATAATAGTGCAGCCATATGTTTCAATATGGTTGGGAATGAGTCCCAGGTAACAAAAAAGGAACTCTTGTTAGTATAACGATCCACACTTGAGCACACCACTATGCTCAAATAGTACCAGGTTTCTTTATAGGAGGATCGATTTAAATCAAGTGAAGCCACAAAATAGCGATCTGTTTCCAAAATTTTTGTTTCACACTTTATTATATTCACAAAAAATTATTTTTCTTCTTCAAAAAGGTAGAAAAATTCTTGGTAAAGCAGCAGAAAAATTTGTGGTACAGACATAAAAAGCAATACAAAAAGCAGATCATAGACACAGTGTGCTTTGTTTGATGAATAAAGGTAATTTTAGTTCAGGCGACGACACTAGTCCGTTTCGGGTTATTGACCCTTCGTCAGGCCTTTACAAAGCATAGAGAATTATCTTGACCAGAGAATATGTACAGTCATAAAAATGAATTTAATTAGTAAAGAGGTATCTGTTCCAACCAGACACAACCCGGCACCTGACTGATGGCTGACATAGGGAAACTCAGCTGCACTACTACACTGTGTTTGCAGCTGAGTTTCCCTATGTCAGCCATCAGTCAGGTGCCGGGTTGTGTCTGGTTGGAACAGATACCTCTTTACTAATTAAATTGTATTGCTTTTTATGTCTGTACCACAAATTTTTCTGCTGCTTTACAAAGAATTTTTCTACCTTTTTGAAGAAGAAAAATAATTTTTTGTGAATATAATAAAGTGTGAAACAAAAATTTTGGAAACAGATCGCTATTTTGTGGCTTCACTTAATTTAAATCGAACCTCCTATAAAAAAACATAATAGTGCAGCCACCATGATCCCCATAATAGTGCGGCCAAAGGGACACCTCATAACAGCGAAGCCACCATGACAACCCCCTTTACAGTACAGTGGTGCCCATGCATTTAGAGATTTCTCACAGTTACTTCCCTATTGCCTGACGAAGCGGTCTTGACCCACGAAATGCGGTGCAACAAATTGGAGTAAAATTCCAACACAATTGGGTTCTATACTGAAATAGACCCATTATATAATTTGTTGGGAGGTAAGTCTAATACTGCCTCATACTTTTACACTGTTTTAGTGTATTTTACTCCTTCTGGAGCCTCGGTTTATCCTATATCATTCCAAATTCATGTGGCCACCGATAGCATTGTACCCACCACGACTCCCCATGTGCGATCACCAAGACCCTGCATAATAATGTAGCCACCATGACTTCTCATAACAGTTTTGCCACCATGTCTTCCCCTCTCTTGTGGGGCCTTTATGATCTCTCCACAAAAATGTGGCCTCCATGACACCACCATAACCCCCACAACCCATAACAAATGGGTTGTTACCGTCGCTCGTTACTGCCGATCGGTAGCCGTTAGATCACCGATCTAAGTCCCTGTGTGATGGCGCCTTCATTCATAAAGACCGTCCACGCATACTGAAGTCACCACTGAGGACATTTGATTTTGTAATTGTAAAGTTACATCTACTTTTTTTTTTTCAATAAAGGATCCCTTTTACCTTGTTTTTACTCCCCTAAAGTTACCAAATGTTAGGGTTTGTTTTGTTTTTTTGAAAAAAAAAAAAATAATGAATAAAAAAAATGCATGTTACCGTAGGGACTGAACTTTTTTAATATGTATGTAAAGAGGGTATATTACAATTACTTTATAAATGATGGGCTTGTAATTAGGGATGGACGCAAAACTGAAAAAAATGCGCCTTTATTTCCAAATAAAACATTGTACTAGGGAAAAATTTTAAACGTTGCAATAACTGGGACAGATTGGCAAATAAAATGTGTGGGTTTTAATTACGTTAGCATGTATTTTTTTTAAACTGTAATGGCCAAAAACTGAGAAATAATGAATGTTTCCATTTTTTCTTATTTTTCCTGTTAAAACACTTTTAGAATAAAATAATTCTTAGCAAAAGGTACCCCCAAAGAAAAAAAAGATATAGATTGTTTCGTTGTGATAAGTAGTAATAAAGTTATAGGCGAATGAATGGAAGGAGTGCCAACAGGTGAAAATTGCTCTGGTTATTTAAGGGGAAAAACCCTTCAAGGTTAAGTGGTTAATTACATGGGAAAATCAATACCTTGCAGAGTGCACAGGGCAATGCGCTCTGAAAAGCGCACAGAAACGGCCCTGATGTGACCGAGGCCTAATAGGTTGTGCCCCCCTTATTGGACCTGCGCCCCCTGTGGTTGCAGAGGCTGCTCATTCCCGCTATGCGCTGCGCTGTCAGTTTTGACACAACGCACATAGTGTACGATCCACAAGTCCATAGACTTTCATGTTACCATTCACATTACAGGTGTGCGTTCCCATGCCTTACAATGTAAAGCATCTGGGAACATTTTATCACACGACGCACTTGTTTCCCAATGGGTACGGCTGTTAACATCTGCGCTTTAGCGCACCATGATGTGCATTCTGTGCGACAACTGCGCGATGGCAACAAATCACGTTCGTGTATGCGTTCTGTTGTGAGAATGAGCCCTAATAGATGGGCTTCTATGTCACATTTTCTCCATACATCAGTACATTACATAATTTCACAACAAGCAGGGCTTCATAAAGAGGCAAAATCCACCTCATCTCTAGTGAATATAAATAAATGTCATAAATTCACCAGTATCAAAAAAACCACAGTGAATTAGTAAATTAGTCATAAAAAGATGCTTTATTTGTTCAACAAATCACAACTACCAATAAAAAAATCAACACAAGGACTACAAATTAACTAATATCATCATAGGAAATAAACTTTGCAGATGGCAAATAGTCCAATGGCAATAAATCAAGTGCCTGACTGGCTTGTGACTGCTGAGAGATTTATTATGGCAGATTCCCCTCAGTAGATTTCCCAAACAGAGCACAGTCGTGGTAAATACCAGTTATGAAAAAAATTTCGGTTGTAAAAAAAGAGAAAGAAAAATGATATGAGCTGCAAAACAAAATAAAGATTAACCTTTTGAACAAACAAAAGTGTTTTGAATTCTGTTTCATCTTCAGGAGAAAGCAGCTACATTTCACTGCTGTTTAACTGTCTCATTTGCGATAGTTCTTAATAGGACTATCACTATGTGGTGCAACAGAGTGGTGCAACGAAATATTGTTAATTAAAAAATGTTTGGTTTGGGTCCGCTTTAAGGTACAAAATAAAACCTACACTATCAGGACAGTCAGCAGATGTTATAACAGATTGGCAGAAAAAAAATGTCTAAAAACTGGCAGGCAAGCTGGTAAATATACACAGCATAATGCTGAGCAGAGGCCTACCTGCAGGGTCCATGGAAAAAAAAATCTGTCTGGTCTCTCACCATTGTTAAAACGACTGCATGTGCAAAGCTACATAAGGTGTTGTCTATGTTGAAAAGTTTTCAACAGTCCCTAGACCCCAGAAGGGCAGCCTTGCATGAGAGATTGGCAGGGACAGAAGTCATCCTACAGGCAAGTAGCCTCTGTGTGATGTGGCTACAATACAGATAAGCTCTCTGCTCCGTCTAAGGCTGCTCTCAATCTCTCCCTCATTCACCTTTGTTCCCCCTCCCCTAGTGCTGTCTGTGTCCTCTTGCTATACAGGAAAGCTAAATAAAAGTGTAATTCTGGTGAGGCAAATATCTTCTTACCTCTCTTTCAGCATTTCTTCCTTCTCTGGCTCTCCCCTTTCCTTTTCTCTGCCACTCTCTACTTTGTCCCCCCATCTTACCCGCTACCCCTACCCACTTGTCTGTGCATTTATACTTTACCTGTCACGTTGTTCCTCGAGTGTCCTTGCTGTATTTCTGCATTGGCATGACCATGTGACTACCGGCATAAAGCACATGGGGCGCATGTGTGAGTGACGTCATTTGGGCTGGGCTGTCGTGAAAAAGGGGCATCTAGTTTGTGTTTTCCGTCCAGGCCAAAAGGTCCCAGTCCCCCCCTGATTCTGGCTCTCTTTCACTTTGACATTTACAAAGGAGGTCCACTTTGAGTAAAGGTTTGCAAATACTAAACATGGAGGAGAAAGGGGAATCTGAAGCACAGAAGAGGACTGAGGATGCCCCCTCACAGCAGTGTGACCAAGTTCAGATGATAACTACCAACAATAATTTGGGGTTATGTGTTTGAAAGAGTGGTTTATCTTAGTTATGCCAAAAGGCCATTATCAGAGCAATACATCTGGGGTAGTAAAACTTCAGAAACCATTAAGTCATAGAGAACTATGGGCTTAATTCACTAAGACAAATAGCATGCCTTATGCGAGTTAACACGCCTTATCAGAGATAACACACCGTATCAGAGTTAACACGTCTTATCAAAGTTAACATGCCTTATCAGAGTAGCATAGCGAGCGCTACAAACGTATGCCTGCTAATTAGCAATGACGAGAACTCCACTCTTCCTGCCCTGAGCCCCTACGGGTTCGTAGCACTCGCTATGCTACTCTGATAAGGCATGTTAACTTTGATAAGGCATGTTATCTCGCATACGGTGTGTCAACTTAGATAATGTGTGCTAACTTGGATAAGGCGTGTCAACTCGGATAAGGCATGCTATTTGTCTTCGTGAATCAAGCCTTATGAGTGGCATTTTAAAGAATACAGAAAGAGCAGAGGCAGAGGGGGTCTATTAGACCTCTCAACCCAACTAGCAAACTTAAAAATCAGGAAGAGGTCAGATGCCACCCATTCTTGTTGCTAGTACATAGCATACTTTTACAATAAGCTAGCTTTCACATACTGTACAAAATCCAGCTCAACTTTTGTAAACAAGAATAATTCTACCTAATTAAGATAGCTGTATCTAAAGACAACACTGATCATTGTAAATTAAACAATAAAAGCATTTTATGTGCTCAGCTAATAAACGCTGACAATCAACTATCATAGCAAAATTAACTGATGCAATCAGAGGAAGAAATGATGGGGAAAAAAAGATGGTAAATTCTACAGGCGGCAGCAATAAATGCTAATAACTACTAGCTCTGTCTGGGCTGGTGCATGGTTCTGGAGTGTTTTTTTAAAACGCTTGCAGGGGGAAAACCGCCTGGCTAATGAAAGTGAATGGGATAGTGCACACCAGAGCAGCTTGTTTTTTCCACAAACGCAAACTCGGGGGGCTGCAGCATTTTTTAGATTTGTGAGGCGTTTCTGCCTCAATGTAAAGTATCGGAAAGTGGAAAACTGCTCTGAAAAACGCTAGATCAGAGCGGTTTTGCAGGCACTTTTGTTACAGAAGCTGTTCAGTAACAGCTTACTGTAACAATATTTGTAATCTGCTACACAAAAACTCTCCCAAAAACGCTAGGCATGTTTAGAAAACCTCTCTATACATGCCTAGAATAGCTTTGAAATCTTGGTGCATATCATTTCGGCGCTGCTCAGTTCGGCGCGGTGAGAGCCGAATGACGGTTCTCACCGCTGCCGCTAAACTCAGAGACGGCGTTAAATACTATTCCCCCACCGAGTTGTCGCAACTCGGAGGGAGATGTAATGTGGGGTCTGACAGCCGCCAGAGCCCCGAATTACAGCTACGCGGGGTGCACATCATAGCATTGCTGCTATGACGGCGCCCAGTTTCGGCGCTCAGCTCTTAGAGCTGCGCGCCAAAATAAGCTGATCCGCTGAAATCTGCTTCAAAAAACTCTAGCGTTTTGCGGATCTGCTAGAGGTTTTTGGTGTGCACTGGCCCTCTGAGGGGACATGCAAAGTGGGTGCACAATGCTGGATTAGCCGGGTACCGCTGCAAATAGAACACCGCTGCTGTAAGTGCCAGCAGAGACAAAAAAAAAAATTGTATTTTGCAGAGATTTTAGTTATGTTTTATTTCCGTTTTTTTATTCTGTTTTGTTGTTTGCAAATACAATTTTTTTTCTAATTTGAAAATACAACTTGCCTGCTATTGCATCCTTATTAAAACTGTATTTAGTAATACTTCGTCATTATAGCTTGCGTACAACTCTGACATCAGTCTGCAGGCAGGATTTACCAGCAGGGTCTTCTTCCTTTGAGTGTAACGGATTCATTGCTTCCCCAGAGCCATGTATAGAAGAGAAGCGGGTGGATTCACTCAGCAGCGTTAAAGCTACCATGCACAAGCGGCGCAGAATAAAATCAGCGCGCAGACGGTACGCGTCAAGCTAGAGTCAGGGCCGGATTTGCAATCTTTACCGCCCAAGGCCACTGTCAGCAGCCGCCCCCATTCAGTATAGGTAGCCAGATGTCCCCTCCTTCAATTTAGATATCCAGATAACCCCTCCCCCTCCAGTATAAGTAACCCATTGACCTTTCCCACTATTATAGACAGCCAGATGACCCCCCCCCCCCACACACACACACTTCCAGTATAGGTAGCCAGATAACCCTCCCCCCCCCTCCTCCTGTTTAGATAAGCCTGATGACCCTTCCCTCCCCTTCCCTCTAGTATAAGAAGCCAGATGACCCTCCCTCCTTCCGTACAGTTAACCTGATGACCACCCCTCCCTCCAGTATAGGTACCCAAATGACCCTTTCCCCCTTACCTAGAATAGCCTGCTGCCCACCCGCCCCTTGATCCTGTGGTGCCCTAAGGCATGGCCTATGTGGCCTTGGCTTAAATCCGGCCCTGGCTAGAGTCTCAGCACAGATGGCCCCGACTGGCCACCTCAGCAGAGACCCATTTAACAGGTGTGCAAGGCTTCAGTGGTTTAGCTCACTGTGTCATTTGTCACTTTAGGAATGCTTTAATTCATTCCTCCATCACCCCAAAAAAGGTGCCTCGTTTCAGAGTAGCTAGGGCCCCTTTATCAAGGCAATCGATGAACAGTCTTCTCATAAAGAAGTATGAATACCGACCACTGACTACTTCTCAATATAGTAGCTAATTTCTACTTTATAAAGTGTGTCAATCACAGCTTGAAAGCAAACTGACAGCCAGTTTTATAAGTTTAGAGAAGAAAAAAAAAAAGTAACATTCATATGGTCGCCACACACCATACCATTTTTATTAATTCCTTTTTAAATTCTAGAATTACAATCAATTTCTCTGATTCACTGTAATATTTAAAAAACCTGACCAATGTACAACAATGTGTTCAATTTTGCCCCAGTTTTGAAACAAATGATTGAAAACTCTGAAAAAAAAGTGCTTGTGTCTATACATCAAGAAATTAATCTATCCTACAACACTGAATTTCATAAAAATTGATCAGAAAAATACACCACTCCCAATCTTTTTTTACTGTATCTGGAAAAAAAGAGAAACCCAGGAAATTCTAATCTTGAACAAATTAAAGTGATATGAAACTCCACATTTCTCCTTTGTTCTTTACAACAAAAAAGGTACAACTAGAAAAACCAACTGTGGTAGCAGAACAGCATTCAAACAGTTAAACACAGCACTTTCTTCTTCAGTGGGAAGCTTAGTGCCATTGCTGAACTTGAGGAAGTGATTACAATAGTAGCTGATAAGAAAACAAACAATATAAGTGCCATTAGCAGTGTCTCAGCTTGAATACACGCCAAAAATGTATACAGGAGAAGACAAGACAAGACAAATAACATTTATATTGCGCTTTTCTCCTGGCGGACTCAAAGCGCCAGAGCTGCAGCCTCTAGGGCGTGCGCTATAGGCAGTAGCAGTGTTAGGAGACTTGCCTAAGGTCTCCTACTGAATAGATGCTGGCTTACTGAACAGGCAGAGCCGAGATTCAAACCCTGGTCCCCTGTGTCAGAGGCAGAGCCCTTAACCATTACACCATCCAGACAGACACTTTCTAACTGGATACATTGTAATATATAAATACAGCAGCTATGCAATACATTACAATGGCAGCTTTCAGTGCAGAAAAACTGTACTCTGGGAACTTGTAATTTGTAAACAGACAACAATACTTGTGCACAAAAGCAAATAGGATAACCGTATGAGTAATAAAAAGTAGAAAAACATGTTTTTACTGAATGCTGTCCCAGAGTTTAATCCCTATTTGAAAAAAAAAAGTTCAATTTCTCTGAACAACTAATAGCTTTTATCGGCCTGCCATAAATTGGATCATTTTATTGTACTGCGTGTGTGGCCACCTTTACAGAAGAAGGAAAAAAAATGTGTTTTTTCTACTGGACCAGATTATGGCTCTTCATAAATATCTGGATGAAAGTGTTTTAAAGCAAACGGCATGCCTGGGTTGTATTAGACTGGCTACCTTTAAAGGAAATGTCCAAGCAAAATAAAAAAAATGTGTTTCACTTACCTGGGGATTCTACCAGCCCCATGCAGCCATCCTGTGCCCTCGTAGTCTCTCACTGCTGTTCCAGTCCCCCGATGGCAGCTTTATGACCTCGGAGGTCGGCGGGACGCATTGCGTACATTTTTACGCATTCCCGCTAGTGCAGGAACATTAACACATACATTTTTACGCATTACTGGTTCAATGCGTAAAAATTTACGCATGAAACCAGTAATGCGTAAAAATGTATGTGTTAATGTTCTTGCACTCGCGGGAATGCGTAAAAATGTACGCAATGCGTCCCGCCGACCTCCGAGGTCAGAAAGCTGCCAGCGGGGGACTGGAGCAGCAGTGAGAGACTACGAGGGCACAGGATGGCTGCATGGGGCTGGCAGAAGCCCCAGGTAAGTAAAACACATTTTTTTATTTTGCTTGAACCTTCCCTTTAAAGCCAGCCTGCAGCGAAAATAAACTTATGATATACAGGTAGTCCCTGGCTAACGAACGGGAAAGGGACTGTAGGTTCGTTCTTAACCTGAATCTGTTCATAAGTCCGAACACTGTGCCATCTCTGTCCCCTGTACCTCCTCTGTGCCCCCCTGTGCCTCCAGTGTCCCCCTCTGCCCCCTGTACCTACTCTGTGCCCCTGTGCCTCCAGTGTCCCCCTCTGCCCCCTGTACCTCCTCTGTGCCCCTGTGCCTCCAGTGTCCCCCTCTGCCCCCTGTACCTCCTCTGTGCCCCCAGTGTCCCCCTCTGTGCCATCTCTTTCCCCTGTACCTCCTCTGTGCCTCCAGTGTCCCCCTCTGCCCCCTGTACCTCCTCTGTGGCCCTCTGCGCCTCCAGTGTCCCCCTCTGCCCCCTGTACCTCCTCTGTGCCCCCCTGCGCCTCCAGTGTCCCCTTCTGCCCCCTGTACCTACTCTCTGCCCCCTGTGCCTCCAGTGTCCCCCTCTGCCCCCTGTACCTCCTCTGTGCCCCCCTGTGCCTCCAGTGTCCCCCTCTGTGCCATCTCTGCCCCCTGTACCTCCTCTGTGCCTCCAGTGTCCCCCTCTGCCCCCTGTACCTCCTCTGTGCCTCCAGTGTCCCCCTCTGCCCCCTGTACCTCCTCTGTGCCCCCAGTGTCCCCCTCTGCCCCTGTACCTCCTCTGTGCCCCCCTGTGCCTCCAGTGTCCCCCTCTGCCCCCTGTACCTCCTCTGTGCCCCCTGTGCCTCCAGTGTCCCCCTCTGCCCCCTGTGCCTCCAGTGTCCCCCTCTGCCCCCTGTACCTCCTCTGTGCCCCCTGTGCCTCCAGTGTCCCCCTCTGCCCCCTGTGCCTCCAGTGTCCCCCTCTGCCCCCTGTACCTCCTCTGTGCCCCCTGTGCCTCCAGTGTCCCCCTCTGCCCCCTGTGCCTCCAGTGTCCCCCTCTGCCCCCTGTACCTCCTCTGTGCCCCCCTGTGCTTTCAGTGTCCCCCTCTGCCCCCTGTACCTGCTTATACAAGTTTAAAAGCCATTTTTTCTTAGAATTTTTTAAAAATCGATTTTCTCAAAAACTCCAATTTAAAATTTTTTTGACTTGTTCCCATGGAAACACAGAATCCATGCCATTCGTATTGGCGGGTCGTTCGTAAGGTGGGCGTTCGTAAGTCAGGGACTACCTGTAATGAATGGTATGTGTAGTACAAATTATTAATAGAACAGAAGAAGCAAGGAAAAGAGAGTCTCATATTTTTATTTTCAGTTATATAGCTTTTTTTTGTTGTTTTTTTTTTATAACATTGCATCATACCATCAGAATTGCAGTTTTAAAACCACTCTCTGTCTTTTAAAATATAAAACATAGCAGATATAATGACCCATTGAACTTTCCGGCAGTAAAACCTTATCACAACCTGTCTCTCACTGTTCCTTAGCTGTCTAAGTGCTTCAGAAAACAGGACTGTATTTGACCCCAGTGGGTCGGAGAACTCAGAGAAGCTCGTTTGCACAGATAACTGAAGTTTTTTTTAACTCTTCCTGTACTGGAAAATGGTAAAAAAGAGAAAAAAAAAAAAGCAGCTATGGAAAGGGAGGAGGGATGAGGAGGGCAGCAATGGGCAGGGGTGCCACTGTTGGTTATAATCTGGTGTGCTGGTTGGCAACACCTGTAGCAATGATTCAGGACCTTTTCGGCCTAGTGCAATCTGCCAATATGTACCTGAGCTGGAGAAATTGTTTAATTCATACAGTTTTGTGAATGGAAGTGCACCACAGGGGTATTTTATTTCTTAACAATACAGGTATTTATTCTTCATTTCAACAACATGGATAATGATGACAAACATCCTGTACCATCCATGTGGTGACTTCTACACATCTAATTAGTAATTGTTGATGGAGGTTTTGACCGTCGTCAAAATTTCTGCTGAAATCTGGCTGAGGTAAGGTGATACATTCATCACTCAAAGCAAACCTGAAGTGGAAAAAAAAACGTATGATATAATGAATTGTATGTGTACTACAAATAATAAATAGAACATTAGTAGCAAAGAAAAGTCTCATTTTTATTTTCAGTTATATAGCTTTTTTCTTTATAACACTGAATCATTCTGTCAAATTTGCAGTTTACAAACCACACACTGTATTTTAAGCTATAATGCTGGGAATACACCAGAAGTTTTTTCAGCAGATAGATGGTTCGATAGATGATTTCCGACATGTCCGATCTTATTTTTGATCATTTTTCTGATTGATTTCTCATAGAAGTGAATGGAAATTGATAAGAAAATCGATCGAAAATAAGATCGGACAGTAAATGGACTGAAAAATCTCATTGTGTATTCCCAGCATTAAACAGAGCAGACCTAATGAACCTTTGAACTTTCCAGCAGTATGACCTTATCGCAAGCTGTCTCTCACGGTTTCTTGGCTGTTTAATGGATACCCGAACTGACATGTGACGGGATGAGATAGACATGTGTATGTACAGTGCCAAGCACACAAATAACTATGCTGTGTTCCTTTTTTCTTTCTCTGCCTGAAAGAGTTAAATATCTGGTATGTAAGTGGCTGACTCAGTCCTGACTCAGACAGGAAGTGACTACAGTGTGACCCTCACTGATAAGAAATTCCCCTTTTTATCTCTTTCTTGCTCCCAGAAGCCATTTTCTGCTAGGAAAGTGTTATATAGTTGGAATTTCATATTACTGAGGGTCACACTGTAGTCACTTCCTGTCTGAGTCAGGACTGAGTCAGCCACTTGCATACCTGATATTTAACTCGTTCAGGCAGAGAAAAAAAAAAAGGAACACAGCATAGTTATTTGTGTGCTGGGCACTGTACATATACATGTCTTTCTCATCATGTCACATGTCAGTTCGGGTATCCTTTAAGTGCTTCAGAAAAAAATAAGCTCTTTTGCAAGGATAACAACTGAAGTTTTTTTAACGCTTTCTGTACTGGAAACAATATGATACCTGGTCCCGGTCCTTAGCTACTAATGTTGTATTTCTTAGCTGTACTACACCTACAATTCATTATATCATAAGTTTATTTTCAATTCAGGTTTGCGTTAAACAATGTAGGTGGGAGGCTGGATATATCCTGAAAAACATTGCTGCATACCGGTAGTTGGTAATCAAATAACGGACTTAGGTAAAAGCGCCTAATGGGAGAAGGAGCCTGCTTTACTACCATAAAGTGCGGTATCGGGGTAGAGTTTCCGTTTTGTAGGCAGGCTCAAAACTCCACTAACCATTCGTATAATCTTTTGCCTCGGATCTACTGTAAAATGATAGTCCACAGTACATACCTGTCTGTTACAGCAGTGCTGTCAGGGCGTTAGATTTATCTGCTGCTGCAGCTTTTACTGCCTGCAGTTTGGAAGTTTCTCTACTGAAAAGCAATCCGGCGTATTAACATCCAGTAAAACTAATGGGCTTAGAGCTTCATGTGTTTTCTATAATAGATACTCAGAGGTGCACCGAGAGCCAAGATAGTTCTACACAAATGCAGACACTCTGCTGTGTAATGTATGCATGGCATGTGACCAGAACCGCTGCCAAAGAAAAACAGACAAAATATGGGCCAAACATCGAATAAAGCTCAGTGCTAGGCGGACCATGAAAAAAGTTGTCAGCCTTGCTTATTCTTCCCATAATGCTTAGCATCACTCAGCACAAAGCACTGTGGGATCCAATGCAAGTAATGTGTGTATGTGGGGAGAGCAGCTCAAAGCTGCTTTGAAACAAAATACTATGAATTATCGGTATCAGAAAGCATATGAAACGCAGACTGTGGTTACCTAGAGGTCCATATGCCAATTACTGTTTTTTATAGTTTTTTCTTTTTTTTATAGCGGACCTGAACTCAGAAAATCCTCTCTAAAGGATAAGCAACAACATACTAACCTTTAAAGGGAACCCGAAGTGAGAGGAATATGGAGGCTGCCATATTTATTTCCTTTTAAACAATGCTGATTGCCAGGCAGTCCTCCTGATCCTCTGCCTCTAATACTTTTAGCCACAGTTCCTGAACAAGCATGCAGCAGATCCGGTACTCTGACTCAGATGACTCAGGTTTCACTGGATTAGCCATGTGCTTGTTTCAAGGTTTTGACTCAGGCACTACTTATGTCAGAAGATCAACAGGGACAGACAACTGGCATAGTTTACTAGGAAATAAATATGGAAGCCTCCACATCCAACTCACCTCCGTTCCCTTTAAAGAAAAACATTTCTTGGTTACAGCTGATACAAATCCTGCAATACATCTGCAGTGTGTCTACTTCCTTCTTTCAGGGAAGCAGACATACTGTTAACAGTCTGTGTTTACCGATAAGCTGCTTTGCCAAGGCAGCCAGCTGACAGATCAAATTACAACCTGTGATTAGTCACAGATAAGGGGGAATTAGACAGGATAAACTATCTAAATACATACAGGGTGCATTTCTCTATGTTTTCCTTCTGTCTTGTGCAAGAGTTCAGGTCCACTTTTAGAGTGATCGCTACATTTTGATTTCCAGGTTCATGAAGTCAGTTAAAGTGTACCTGATGTGACATGTAGCATGATGAAATAGACATGTGCATATAGAATCACATGTGGCTGGATAGTGTACTGGTTAAGGGCTCTACCTCTGACACAGGAGACGTTGGTTCAAATCTCAGCTCTGCCTGTTCAGTAAGCTGCACCTGTTCAGTAAGGAGTTCCTTGGGCAAGTCTCCCTAACACTGCTACTGCCTATAGAGCGCACTCTTGTGGCTGCCTCGCAAGCACTGAGTCTGACAGGAGAAAGGCACTATACAAATACTGGAATTATTATTATTAAGATCAGCACTGCTAAGAACAAGTCTGTGTTCTCTTGTAACCATGCTCAGCTTGAGGGCGTCTACCATTTATTTTCTTATTGAATTAGAGCGGCCCTATGGTCATGCATAGGTATACTCTCCTTTTAAAAAATGCTGGTGATTACCGGTAACTCAGTTTAAAAGGAATCTGCAGCTTTCACCTGACTAGTCCTTTTTGACACATAAGGACTGCACGGCCCTTGGTTGCACACTTATTATTTAGTATTTATATAGAGAGCTGACATCTTACGCAGCGCTGTACAGAGTATACTGTTTTGTCACTAGCTGTCCTTCAGATGGGCTCTCCATCTAATCCCTACCATAGTCATATGTCTATTGTAGTCTAGGGCCAAGTTTAAGGGGAATTCAATAAACTCAATTTAATATTTTTGCAGTGTAGGGGAAAACCAGAGTGTCTGGAGGAAACCCACACAAACAACATAAAAACTCCACGCAGATTAAAATCAAGGACCCAGTGATGTAGGGTGAGAGCGCTAACCACAACGCCACACTACCACAGTCACACTTCTCAACCCCACTGGCCAGGCTATCCACCCTTCCATAATCCCCAACTGGAGAAGGCTTGACCGTCACATGTTGGCCACGTCCCTATCAGCATCCCAACTGGAAAAAGTGTTGGGCAGCCACACCTATCTAACTAGAAACCAAACAGTGCATCTCAACCACTCTTTAACCCATTCAGGTTCCGTGGTTTTCACGAGAGAAATGTTCACCTCCCATTCATTAGCCTATAACTTTATCACTACTTATCACAATGAACTGATCTATATCTTGTTTTTTCCGCCACCAATTAGGCTTTCTTTGGGGGGTACATTTTGCTAAGAGCCACTTTACTGTAAACGCATTTTAACAGAAAGAATAAGAAAAAAATGGAAAAATTCATTATTTCTCAGTTTTCAGCCATTATAGTTTTAAAATAATACATGCCTCCATAATTAAAACTCACGTATTGTATATGCCCATATGTCCCGGTTATTACACCGTTAAAATTATGTCCCTATCACAATGTATGGCGACAATATTTTATTTGGAAATAAAGGTGCTTTTTTTCCATTTTGCATCTATCACTATTAACAAGTTTAAAATAAAAAAAATATAGAAATATTTCATCTTTACATATATATTTAAAAAGTTTAGACCCTTAGGTAAATATTTACATGTTTTGTTTTTTTTTTATTATTGTAATGGTTTTTTTTATTTATAGTAAACATTTTATTTGGGTAGTTTTGGGAGGGTGGGGGGTAAACAATAGATTTATAATGTAAATGTGTGTTGATTTTAATTTATTTTCATTTTCAGGTGTAGTTTTACTTTTTGGCCACAAGATGGCGGCCATGAGTTTGTTTACATGACGTCACTCTAAGCGTAACACACGCTTAGAGTGGCGCATCAGGAAGGGAACGGCCAGAAAAGGCGCAGCTTCTGAGAGAAGCTGTCGCTTTTTCAGCGGGGGAGAGGAATCAGTAATCGGGCTTCATAGCCCGATATATTGATTCCCTGACTACCGAATCCGCGGCCGGGAGTGCGCGTGCACGCGCGCGATCGGCCGCGGGGGCGCGCGGTAGCGCACATGGTTTCTGGACGTAGAAACTACGTCCAGAAACCATGTGCGCTACCGCGCGCCCCCGCGGCCGATCGCGCGCGTGCACGCGCACTCCCGGCCGCGGATTCGGTAGGTTAAGGGAAACCTAAAGTGTGAAGAATATGGAGGCTGCCATCTTCATTCTCTAATAAACAATGGCAGTTGACTTATTTGCTGATGCTCTGCCTCTGATTCTCTGAAATTCCTCTCACTTCAGTTTCCCTTTATATTAAGCATTTCCTAACAATAGCCATATGACCACCACAGTTCCATTTTATTTTAAAATATTTCAAAGCATTTTTAAAATATAACTTATTTCACTATCGGGAGGGTTTTGATTAATAAATAACAAAGGTGGACAAGAGGCTACAGCTTCTTAGAGTCTCTCTGCAGTGTGATGAAGGGCCAGTGCACAACAAAAATCGCTAGCATAATAGCAAACGCTAAGCATTTTTTAAAATGATTTTTGACACGATTCTAGGCATGTGCCTAGCGATTTTCTAGTTATGTCTAGCGATTTTTTGGTGTTGCAATTTTTTATTTTTTTGTACAGTAGAGCTGGAAGTGTACAGCTCTTGTAAAAAAAAATAAAAAAAACACTTGGAAAAATAGCTCTGTTCTAGCGCTTTTTAGAGCTATTTTCCACTTTCCTTACTTAATATTAAGGCTGAATTGCATCAGAAATGTCGCGGGACCAGCGTTTGCGTTTGGGGAAAAAAAAAAGAAATCATACCGCTTCAGTGTGATCCTTCTCATACAAACACATCAGCCAAGCACTTTTCAAAGCGCTAGCGTTTTTAAAAGCACTCAGAAGCACTCTTGGTGTGCACCAGCCCGAAGACAGACTACAGCCCAGCTCTCCTCCATACCTGATAAGAGTTTGTAAAACTTGTCCATAGCTGTAACAAACATTCCTGACAGAAGGGCAGGACCCCGGAGAGGACCGGAGCTGTGGCGAGGGACACAAATGACTTCTAGGGGTTGGAAGAAGCACCAGGCAAGCACAGGTAGATTTTATTACCAGCCTCGGATATTCTTTAAAGGACAACCGAGGTGACATGTGACATGATGAGATAGACATGTGTATGTAGTGCCTAGCACACAAATAACTATGCTTGATTTTTTTCTTTCTCTGCCTGAAAGAGTTGAAAATCAGGCATGCAAGTGACAGTTTCTGTCCAGGTCGGACTGGGTCAGACTATAGTATAACCCTCACTGATTAGTAATTACAGCCATAAAATACTTTACTGTCAGTAAATGGCTTCTTGAAGCAGGAAAGAGATAAAAATGGTCAATAATTCATAGATTTGAGCTCTGACATGAAACAGTAAAAAACTTAAAAACTAGATTTAAACATAAAATAAAAATGTGGGATATCTAAAAAAAAAAAGTCATTCTTAGGAGAAAGAGGATAAATACAATTGTTTTCTCATCAGTTTATTTTCACTTCGGATGTCCATTAAAGAGACTCTGTAACTTCGAAAAGATCCCCACCTCACCTCGGGTGGGGGAAGTCTCCGGATCCTAATGAGGCTTCCCACGCTGTCCTGCGTCACACGGGGGTCTCGCTGCAGCCCTCTGAACAGCCGGCGACAGGCCCGACTGTAATTTCAATATTTACCTTTGCTGGCTCCAGCGGGGGCGCTGTGGCTGCTTTAGGCTCGGAAATAGACGGAAATACTTCCGGAGACTTGCGCCTGCGCAGTAGAGCGGACCCGACGGCGATCGGGTATTTCCGCCTACTTCAGAGCCAACAGCCGTCAGAGCGCCTGCGCAGGAGCCAGGAAGGTAAATATTACGTCACGGCTGTACGGAGGGCTGCAGCGAGACCCCCGTGGGACAGAGGACGGCGTGGGAAGCCTCATTAGGATCCTGAGGCTTCCCCCACCCGAGGTGAGTACCCCCCAGGGGAGGTTTTGCCGTTACAGTTCCTCTTTAAGGATCATTTCTATAGATACAATAGTTTACATCCTCCTATGGCTATTTAAAATTCGGTTTCCTTTCAAATTTTAAATGCTAGCCACACACAGGCAGTTAGTGGTCTCATAATGCAAATGATCAACTGTGAAAAGTGACTGGGCAGTAAGTAGGCATTGGTGCACCACATCAGAGCACTCTTATGCTGGGCATACATGGCTCGTTTTGCCGCTTGATTCTGCAGTCGTTTCTGTTATCGTCCGCTCGTTTTTCTTGTCTTTTTCGTTTTTCCATTCACTACTATCAAATCAAGCGGCGAAACGATTGGGCGGGAGATCGGACATGTCGGAAATTATCGAGCCATTTCAATGGCTCAAAAACGAACCGTGTGTTCCCAGCATAAAACCGATTTTCAAACATGCAGGGTTTTTATACTGACTGGGACTCTTGGATAATGTGGCTGGAAAATAATGGATTGAGTTACATCCTCCATACTATCTAACCATTATAGCACCACAATTGGTGCGTGAGACGCGGTGCACACATAAAGCGTGAAAGGTTGTGTTTTATGTCATGAGCCTTGTTTTTTTTGTGTGCGTTTTTAGTGCGTTTGCGTTTTTCTCACATATGCATTTTCTAGCGCGCGATTTTCCACGTTTGCGGTTCACATATGCATTTTCAATGCGTTTCTATATTGCGTTTTATGCAGGTAGCGAAAATAAGTCACAAAACAATAAAAAAACGCATATACAAACGCATGAACAATGCATACAAAAACGCAATATATTGCGTTCCCATTGGCTTTCATTATGTGCGTTTTTGAATAGTATGCAACAAAACAAGCATACTATTGTTTTTATTATGTTTTTTTTTTTTAAACGCACGCATACAAAACACATATGCACTTTTTTCATGCATATTCCCATAGACTTCTATTAGCGGCAAAAACGCTGCGTTTTTCCCCAACACTTGCGTTTCTGCTAAATGTGCACCCAGCCTCAATCAGTAGGACCCCGATAGCTGACACAGGTCCATACACTTCATTTAAGATTGCATGTGGATACTGCTCATTTTTGCATGTAGTATATCCTACATGTTTGGATTTCATAGGATAGCCCTTATGTGGGAAGTTTACTGCAAATGTTGATTTTATTTTTAGCAAAATACCAATTAAAACTCTTTGAGGCTCTGTTAACAGAGTTAAAAAATGGTCAGTTTCTGGATTGGAACCCATGCGAATGGATCCAATGTTAACCTATGGATCCATTCACATCCTTCCATTCAAACGGATCCATTCTGCACATTCCACTGAATGGGCCGCAAGTTTCCTGCAGCACCAATTTTTCCGGACCACTGAGCGCAGTGGAATGGAAACGGAAGCTTTAGCACTGCATTTGGGGCAATGAGAAAACAGAACATTTCTTCGCACTAGTGAAGAAACGAACAATTCTAGCCAGCCAAATTCACTTCTGGGGGTGGGGGGGGAGATGTTGGGAAGCGGAGCGGAAGAAGCAAAACAGAAACAGAGTGAAAACGGATTCGAACGACCGGTGATCAGATCCGGTTTCACGGGTCCGTTTGCCACTTCAATACAAGTGTGGACCGGGCCTGAGGCTGAAACAGATTTTCAGGGTCACCGAATACTGAATAACATTGCCACCCTGCTGGTTTAAATGCAGTAAAATAAAAATTACGCAAACGTCAATTAACTTGCCATCCACACAACCAAAATGTACTGCTATTCCCAATTATATTTTCGGTCTATAAACTATTCAAATACAAATGGACGCTTGTCAGGAAGATGGAGTAAATGGGTCACTGGCTAATTTTCAATTTCCTGGGAAAAAACATTAACCTGTGTCTGGCTACATTAATGCTGGTTACACTAGCAGGCCCCAGCTGTCTGTATAAACAACCTTTGGTCAAATCACTTAAGGCAGCAATGGCAAACCTTTCAGAGACCGTGTGCTCAAACTGCAACCCAGAGCACACTGATTTACCACAAGGGCTATCATTCATAAAGGAGCTGTCGGTACAGGGAATCAGTGCGGGAAAACACCGCTGCCGGTGTTTTAGACTTCTGGGTGGGCATTCATAAAAAAACATCCAGGTGCGGTGGCAGTGCGGAGATTCCCCGAACTAGGCAGGCGGTAGGCTGGCGGTAGGCAGGCGGAGACACGGAAGCTGCCGAGTTGATACATTTCTCCGTGTTCCTCTCTGCTGCAGCTGCCTGGGAGGTCTCTGTGTCTCCATTCACTTGCATTGGTATCGCCACATCACAGGGAGCGGTATTTCCCGACCTCTCACCGCTTGCGGTGATCTTTATGAATTAACATTTTGCTACATTTGTGCCGATAATCACCGCACAAGGCGGTGATTTATCACTCTGCTCGGTAGTGTCATTTTTTTATGCGGAAAGAGCCTTTATGAATGCTGACTTTGCCGAGTGGTCGGTAAAGTTAGCTGTTTTTAGCATTTCCGCATGCGGAAATGCTTTATGAATGATACCCAAAGTGCTGGCAGATGCCCTTCACCCACTAAAAGCAGGCAGATGCCCCGCCCACTACAGGCGGACAGATGTTCCCCTTAAGGTGGCCACACACACCATACAATATTTTAAATATCTGTTCAATTTAAGAACTGCAATCAATTTTTCTGACTGATTGTAACATTTCAAAAATATGACCAATGTACCACACACGTATGTTCAATTTTTCCCCAATTATGATAAAAATGATTGGAAACTCTGAGAAAAGTGCTAGGGTGTGTATATTAATAAATTGACGATCTAACACACCATACAATCTGTAGAAAGATTGAAGAAAAATATCTGGCATTCCAGATCGATAAAAATCGAAGAAAACGGGAAAGCCGATCGGATTTTTCAGTCGAATTAAAAAAAAAGCTTTCGATTTCCGATCGTTTTTATTGAATTGCCGTAAAATCGGATCATTTTATTGTATCGTGTGTGGCCACCTTTAGTATGATGGCAAACCTTTCAGAGATCAAGTGCTCAAACTGAAACCCAAAACACACTTATTTACTGCAAAGTGCTGACACAGCAGTTCGGCCTATCTGGACTAGCTTCCTCGTCCAGATAGGCACTGCTGCTTTGCCTGCGTGGTGCGCGCGATCGGGCGCGCGCACCGGCCGCCCGCCGCTAGCCCCCCGAGCAGTGAATGGGAATATAATTCCCATTCATCAATCTAATTTCCCCGCAGAAATACCGACGCTTTCTATCCAGAGAGCGCGGTATTTCTGCCCCCAAGAAACTTCTTCTCTTCTTTTTAGTTCCTGGATGCGACATCGTTAGCATCCAGGACTTTTTTCACTGTGGCAATCTTGTGGCCAAATAGTATGTTATTATATTATTTAAAATTATAAGCTTATAAATAGTGATGGACGCAAATTGAAAAAATGCACCTTTATTTCTAAATGCACCTTTATTGTGATGTCCCTATCACAATTTATGGTGCCGATATAAAGGTGCATTCTAAAATGCACCTTTATATCGGCACCATAAATTGTGATAGGGACATCGTTTAAACGGTGTAATAACCAGGACAGATGGGCAAATAAAATACATGAGTTTTAATTACGGTAGCATATTTTAATTTCAAACTATAATGGCCAAAAACTGAGAAATAATGAATTTTTTTCAATGGATTTGGAAAAAAATAATTCTTAGCAAAATGTACTTCCCAAAGAAAGCCTAATTAGTGGCAGAAAAAAACAAGATATAGATCAATTAATTGTGATAAGTAGCAATAAAGTTATAGGCGAATAAATGAGAGGTGAACGTTGCTCGGATGCATGAGATTTTCGGCACTGCGGCGCTGAACCGGTTAACCTGGAAACTATACCTAGCGCAGAGGCCCCTTCACTCACTACAGGCAGGCAGATGCACCCCCCACCAACTAAAGGCAGGTAGATGTCCCCCCGCCTACTACAGGAGGAGAGATGCCCACCCTTCCCAGTATAGGTAGCTAGATAACCCCTCAAGAGAAATGGCTTGATGACCTCCCCATCTTAGGCAGCTTCCCTGATGCGCTCTTTGCGTGCGCCTGTTTTTCACCAGGGCAATCACCCGCCCACCTCTTAAACCGGCCCTGCACAGCACCTCCCTGCTAGGAAACTACTTGCATGCCCACAGAGAGCTCTCCGAGTGCTCCCTCTGGTGTGCATGCCATAGGTTTCTCAGCAATGACTTAGGGGTGGCATAATATCACAGGGGCAGATCTATCAAAACCAAGGTAAGTGGAATTAGAGCAAACCTAGTACAAAACATGTGCAAAAATAAAAGCATATTCATAGAGCAAACAATCAGCCCATTGCCTGGCTGCAATGCTGAGCTTTTGGCTTTTTGAGTCACACACCTGTATCCAGCATGAAGCCAGAGGAGTCAAACTAGAATTGCTGCATGCTCAATCTGGGTAAGTGACTTAAAGGGGAACTGAAGAGAGAGGTATATGGAGGCTGCCATGTTTATTTCCTTTTAAGCAATATCAGTTGCCAGGCAGCCCTGCTGATCCTCTGCCTCTAATACTATTAGCCATAGACCCTGAACAAGCATGCAGCAGATCAGGTGTTTCAGACTCAGATCTGACAAGACTAGCTGCATGCTTGTTTCTGGTGTTATTCAGATACTACTGAAGAGAAATAGACCAGCAGGGCTGCCAGGCAACTGGTATTGATTAAAAGGAAATAAATATGGCAGCCTCCGTATACCTCTTACTTCAGTTCCCCTTTAAAGCACACCTGAAGTGAGGGGGAATACCGAGGCTGGAATATTTAAAGAGGAACTGTCACGAAAATCTTAAAAAATGTAAAACACATACAAATAAGAAGTACGTTTCTTCCTGAGTAAAAATGAGCCATAAAATTACTTTTCTCCTATGTTACTGTCACCGTAGCAGAAATCTGACATTACCGACAGGTTTTGGGCTGCTCTATCTCACCATACACATTTTTGGCAGTTGGACGGAACAACTGCCATTCACTAAGTGCATTTTAAAAATAAATAAATCCCTGAGAATTCCCCATGAGGAGATGGCTTAGTCCAAAACCTGTCGGTTCTGTTAGATTTCTACTACCTACTGTAAGTGACAGCAACATAGGAGAAAAGTAATTTACGGCTTATTTTACTCTGGAAGAAACATTTTATATGTTTACATATATTTAAAATTTTAAGATTTTCGTGACAGATCTCCTTTAACCACTTGAGGACTGCAGTGGTAAAGCCCCCCCCCCCCCTTCCGACCCCCTTCCGACCAGGCCCTTTTTCTTGTACTTGGCCACTGCAGCTTTAAGGCCAAGCAGCAGGGCCGCACAACACAGCACACAAGTGATTTCTCCCCCCCCCCCCCCCCTTTCTCCCCACCAAGTCTGTCTGTTGGTGGGGTCTGATCGCTTCCCAGAGTTTATTGTTTTATTATAAATATTTATTTTAATATGTTTATAATAAATTTATGTATTTTTTTTTTTTATCCTGCTCCCTCCCCCCGCCAGCCAATCAGCATGATCAGCTGTCATAGGCTTCAGCCTATGAGAGCAGGTCACTTCCACAATAACGGAGGGGACCCAGTACAGCACTGCCTTAGATCGCAGCGCTGTACTACACTATTAGACGGCAGTTTCACCGTCTAACAGTCTCCGAGCGGCGATCTGAAGGTGATTCGCGACAATCCCAGAATGTGGCGCATGCAGCATTTTACCGCGATTCTAGAGTGTTCGCGATACAGTGCTTAAAAAACACTAATTGTGATCGCTCAAAAATTGCCAGAGAGAAGTGTGATTTTACTGAGATAATGTGGTAATATCAACCGCGCAAAACGCCAGCGCTGAGCGCTAGAGAGTTTTGCGATTGCCAGTGTGAATGGGCCCTGATGGTCAGAAAAGCTCTCACGATGTATCTCAGGCCTTAACGATGTTCCACGTGAAGTAAGATAGACTGTGTTCTCTGGTTACTTTCCCACAGCCAGAATATAGAACTGTGAAATAGGGCTTGATTCCAATAGCCTGTATGTGACAGACCATTGGAGCAAGTGTAGTGTGAGGTAAATGAGTGCGTACCTTCTATGACTTCACATGAAACCCATTTCATGCCTCTCACCAGGTGATCTGCGTTCTATCTTGTGAAGAGATGTATGCAGCAGTCTCTAGTATCTGGTAATAGTTATTATTACAGCACAGGCACATAGACACTACATACTAATGTATCATTTTTGCTATATAGATCATTTTACAACTCACATACTTGAAGAAATAATTCCCTGCAGGCTTATTTGAGTTATTATTGTAGAAAACTATCTCACATATGTATCTGGACCATTTTATAGACTGAAATTACTGTCTGCCTTGTCTTGTAAATCCATGCTAATTATAGGGAATAAGAATGTCTTTGTATGGCTGGGTTATATTAGACGGACTACCTTTAAGGTTTTTTTTTGTTTTGTTTTTTGGTTTTTTTTAGTACAGTTAAAGCGATCTGAGCACCATATTTGTACATTTGAAAAATATATCAAGAAGCAGGAGAGTGTTGTACCGTGTTAGCCATCAGTAAAAGCAAGATGTTTTGAATCAGGATGATACCATTTATTGGCTAACTTAGAGGAAAATAAAAAAGTAAGCTTTCGGCTAATAAGTCCTCTTCAGACTTTGTTCCTGTATAATGACAAGATCTTAAAACACAATGACATTTATTTAAGTTTGCAAAAGAATGTTTCTCCTCTGAATGTCCAGTGTATATAAGCTGTGTGTTTAACATCTTGTTAATATACAGGAAGACAGTCTGAAGAAGGCTTATTAGCCGAAAGCTTACTTTTTATTTACTTCTAAGTTAGCCAACAAATGGCATCATCCCGATTCAAAACTTCTTAAAATATCAAATCAAACAAACCTCCCCCTGTGGGAGGTTCTTATATGCTGTCTTATTTGAGGGGCAATCCAGCCTTTACTTAGCTACGGGTAGGGGGGAGGGTGGTCTCTCTATTCCCCCCCCCCCCCCATTCAGGTTCCTCCATCTATACTGGGGAGTGGACTACTTTTGGCTACCTATACTGGGGCTCATCTCTGGCTACCTATACTGGGGCTCATCTCTGGCTACCTATACTGGAAAGCTACCTACACTGAGTGGAGGCTCTACTTCTGGATACCTATACTGGGGGGGGGGGCTGGCTACCTATACTGGGAGATATCTAAGAATCTTTATTGAAGGGCTACTTAATACTGGGGAGTCCTTTTAGCTACCTAAAATTTGCATGTGTGGAGAAGGAGGAAAAATGTGTCTTATAATTTTTTTTTTCTGAGGAAGGAGGAGGTGGGGGGGCAATCAAAACTTTGGTATGGGGCCCCATGATTTCTAGCTACGCCCCTGTTATGGATGCTGCATAGAACACATTAACAGTGCTTTCAAAATGTATCTTACCTTTCTGTCTTCTCTGGACTTCTTTGATGGGTGTGCAGGTCCAAAAATATTATGTATATCGAAGGCTTTCTTGGACCAGTCCTCTTTACGTGCAGGGGGCTGTACAAAGCTCCCTTCCACTCGGTATCTGTCGGCAGGAATCTTACTCATAGGAGGCGGCAAAGTACCACAATTCACACTGGACCATCCATCCGTGGAGTCCGCATAGGACTCCTGATCACTGACATTCCCCTGCTGCCAATCACGTATTACATGGACAGGCAACCATTTCTTCTGACCCCCTACATCCATAGGACCAGCTTTCTTTGGGGCAGGAGGTGGTCCTCTGTGTGCAACAACAGGTACTTCAATACGAGCTGATGGACCCAAATGCTTCTTGTAGTTTTGTGGTTTGTCGGCTAGCGCTCCATGTGATGGAAAAAGTACATCGTCGTCATTGCTATATCCATTCCGGTGTAGAACAGACTGGTTCTGTGCTCTACCTCCAGGATTCTCCCATAGTCCATGAGGAATGTGCTTATTCGGGGTACTTCCTAAGTCCACTACCAACACCCTGTTAGTTTTTTCCTCTTGGTTAAAGTTTCCAATTCCACTATCACTATTACTGCTGGTGCTGTTATTCTGTTGGGCATCAGCATCGTTATCTAGGAAAGCTCTTGCCCTCATGCCTTCGATCAACTCCCCCATGTCTCTGTAAAGGACAGATACAAACTGCAAAACTGGCAAAGAAGATGGTGGGAACTCTAAGCATCCATTGGTGTCTGGATCAGGTGTACATTCAAATCCAAACCTTCTAGCAATGCCCTGATGTATTTTATGGTGGAATAATTCCGGATCTACCATAAAAACATGACAAGAGGTCCTCAGAATGCCTTCTTCATCTTGGGCCAAGCTTTGGTCATCACTACTTTGCATGGTAACAAGTCCAAAAAACCTTTTGTCATCAGGGCACACTGCACTAAAAGCTAGTTTCTCACCAGGGTATACAGCTATAATACCTGCTTTATCACTGCAAAGCTGAACGTTGTCATGCATGATTTTCATCAGTACAAGCGAATGGATTTTCTGCTCAGCTCTGAGGCGTCTCATACAGCCCCGGATAGCTTGCAAGCTGTCATATTCAAGGTTGGAACTTGTAGAAGGTAGCTCGATAGAGCCAAGGTACCCCACTATCATTCCAACATTAAGGATACTTGCATCCAGCTCAAAGTCATCAAGGTTCTGAAGGCCATTACAAAAAACATTGTCATTGTTTATCATCTTCGATATTTCATCTGTAGAAAGAAAGTCCATACTGCGGCTGGTTTTCTCCCTTCTCATTTCATAATGTGAAGCAGACATGGACCTCGATCTCGGTTTTGGTGCATGGTTGTCAGTTTTTCCACCAGATCCTGGGTTTTCAAATATCATGCTGAATATTCCACCAGATTGCATTTCCTCAACAACTCTCTCTGCACGGTTTATGCCCATGGCTTTTGAATCTGGTCTTGGTTTCAAGCAAGTCTTTCCTTCGTAATAGGCAACTTCCTCATCACTAGAGCACAAGTCCATGTGACGGTTTCCTTCGGCGATAACCATATGAAGGACACCAGAGCATTTTCCAATTAATTTGACTACATCTTCATGAGTTGCCTTCTTGACATTTATCTCGTTGACTGCACATATCTGATCTCCAGGCTTGAGCCCTACAAACTCAGCTGGGCTGTCTTTAATCACACTGCTTATGACGCAAGGAGACTGACCAGAGAGAGTAAAACCATACCCGGATCTCCCTCGCGCCACCTCAACGCTCCTCAGCCGTAGGGAGGTGTGCATTTTGATTCGACTCTTGGTGGGATCAAACGGCCTATGCATCTCATTGAAGTACGATGCCGAAGAAACTTGCTGACAAAAATCCCAGATCACTTTGACTCGTTTGTCACAGAGTCCTGGAAAGAAACACAGAAAACATCAAACATCTGTCTTCCATTGAATGCATTTTCTTGTCCAATAAACATTCAGTGCAGCTAGACAAAAATGTTAAGCAACATTCTCTCTCAGCGAACACACCATTAACGGAGAACGTAACAAAAACAAAAATGCAAAGTGTGTTGGTGCATTAATTAGGTACATTTTAATCCTGTTCTCTCAAAGAACTCATTAAAGAAAACACACACAATGTACTTTTCGGGGGGAAAAAGATAATGAGGTAGTAAGAGCCAAGGTTGTCAGAACTTATTTAGAGAGTTAAAGACTTGAGGAGGGCCAGGTTTGCTAAATACAGGAGAATGGTTTGCATCCTGCTCACTAATGTCACAGAGATAATGCTTTACGTTGCCAAAAAAAATGTTTAAAGGGAACCTATAGTGAGAGAAATATGGCGGTTAACGTATTAGTTTCCTTTCTAAACAATGCACATTGCCTGGCTGTCCTGCTGATCCTCTGCCTCTGAAGGTGGTCATACATCTGTGGATTCTGTGGCCGACAGACCATTTGATAATTCATGTCCCACATGAGTGACAAGCATAGCACATTGCACGTGTGTGACATTACATTTGCACCAGTGCTGTATGCGTAAGTCACGTGGGACTAGAATATGCAGAAGAAGAGCAGGTGGACTTGCAATGGCAACAGACAGGTAAGATATTTTAATGCATGAGCACCGGGGGGCACATATTGGAGGAACAGCAACGGAGGTGGCGTCATGAAGCCCATTACCAAAAGCACTGTGCAGGATGCCTCGAACCTGCGCAGTAGCACAGAGCCAATCGGGCTCGGCTTTTTCTGCTAAGCCAGATCAACTTCTTGCTACCGTACAGGTGCATCCTGCACAGTGTACTGCGCCGCCTCCGTTCACAGATAGGAGCACCAGCGCAAATTTACAAAGGGTCCCAAGCACTGGTCGATGGTCTCAAGGAGGAGGACATGGGAAGCCTCCTCCCCCCTGAAATCTACCATCAATAGACTATTAGGGGGATGGGCATCCTTTGCAGGAGTGGCACTCCTGCAAAACCCCTCTTCCCTATGCCTCTACCCTGCCCCTCTCCCCTGACTCTACGCCACCCGTCCGTGCCTCTCTGCTCTGTGATGAGAAGCAGTGAGATGAGCTGCAGCAATGTGACCCCTAGGTCGCAGCCATTTTTTTTTTTGCTTGTTTTTTTTACGAAAGTGAAACTAGTGGAAAACTAGTTACAGGAGCAGTGGGGAAGTAGCGGTATGAGGCACTACCTGATCCGGCTTGCACCCTGGAGCAGGTAGCATTTTGTTATAAAATTATGCTAGCTCAGGTTCTCCTTAAAGGACCTCTGTCGCGAAAATCTTAAAATAAGAAGTACGTTTCTTCCAGAGTAAAATGAGCCATAAATTATTTTTCTCCTATGTTGCTGTCACCTACAGTAAGTAGTAGAAATATAACATTACCGACAGATTTTGGACTAGCCCATCTTCTCATGGGGGTTTTCAGTGTTTCCTTTACTTTTAAAAGCACTTCGTAAATGGCAGTTGCTCCGTCCAAGTGCCAAATAAGTGTGCAGCGAGCAGCGAGGCTGGCCAGAATCTTTGTATAAATCTTTTTTAGGGAATGTCTTTATAAAGAATAAAGGCCATGCTGAGAATCCCCCATGAAGAGATGGACTTACCCAAAACCTGTCGGTGATTTCTACTACCTACTGTAAGTGACAGCAACAGTCATTTACGGCTCATTTTACTCTGGAAGAAATGTACTTCTTAAAGGGGAACTTCAGCCTAAACAAACATAGTGTCATCAAGTTACATTAGTTATGTTAATTAGAATAGATAGGTAATATAATCTCTTACCCACCCTGTTTTAAAGGATCAGGCAAATGTTTGTGATTCATGGGGGCTGCCATCTTTGTCATGGGGGCAGCCATCTTTTTGGTTGAAAGGAGGTGACAGGGAGCATAAGACACAGTTCCAACTGTCCTGTGTCCTGATTACCCCTCCCAGCTGCACACGCTAGGCTTCAAATGTCAAATTCAAAATGTAAAAAAAAAAAAATTGGACTAAAACAGCAGAACGAGAACAACAAAATCAGAAATCCCATCATGCTTTGCACAGCATCAGTGGAAAAAAGCCCGGGCAGTTTTCTTCTGTGCAGCTAAAAATGAGGCTTGTATAAGAGAAACAAAGTTCTGATGCTGTGAAACTGTTAAAGAAACACCAGGCCTTTTCAGTGCTGCTGAGTCGATTTTTAGTCCGGAGGTTCACTTTGTATGTTTTACATTTTAAGATTTTCGTGAAAGTTCCTCTTTAAGGTTCCCTTTAAGAAGAGGTGTCATAAGGATAAGTGAGCAACTTGGTGAAGGAAAAGAGGAGAGGTGGAGGGGCCAGTCTGAGGGAGCTAGCAGATTGTCAGCAGTGCAAATGCTGCCACCACTGTTATTTTTACATAGCAAAAACAGAGCATTAAACTTTATTCATGCCATGATGCATAGTTTTTACAAGAACTAAACACTGGTTTGGGAAAACATTTTAAACATGTATTGTGATGACAAATATCCCCTGGGGATGGGTGGGATGTTTTATGTAATGTATCATGGAGTTCTCCTTTATATCTTTCTTGAATACAACCCTATAATTTAAATTGAAACCCAGGACTTCCTCTCTGCTCTAAAAGATAAGCAACAGCATAATAACCTTTACAGAAAAAAACATTTCCTTGTTACAGCTTATAGAGCTGCTCAGAGATGCTGCAGTGTAGTGATTTCCTGGTTTGCTGGAAGCACATGAAGAGTTAAACACCTGTGTTTACATAAAGCCTTGTCTAAACAGCACACTGGCACAGGTCAAACAGAGATGACAGCTCAAATTACAGTGGCTCATTATTAGCAGATAAGGGAGAATGATGCTGGATCCACACCATACAATTTTTTGGCAAATTTACCTTGATTATTTCCAGCATGTCCGATCTGAGAATCGATTGATTTTTTTGAGCGATTTTCTGACCAACTTCCATTTGTTTCTACGGAAATCTGTCAGAAAATCGGGGAAAAAAAATATATCGATTCTCAGATCGGACATGCTGGAAATAGTCGATCTGGCAGGTAAATCTGCCAAAAAAATTGTATGGTGTGGAGCAGGCATGGGCAAACTTGGCCCTCCAGCTGTTAAGGAACTACAAATCCCACAATGCATTTGCCTTTATGAGTCATGACTGTGGCTGTCAGACTCCTGCAATGCATTGTGGGACTTGTAGTTCCTCAACTGCTGGAGGGCCAAGTTTGCCCATGCCTGGTGTGGAGCCAGCATTAGACAGGCTGTTATCTCTAAATACACACAGGGTGGGGTTCTCTGGGTTAGGGCCCCTTTCCACTGGCGTTCAGGATGCGAGGCGATCGCCGCATCGCCTCGCATCCCTCCGCAGGTACTTCCGGTTGTCTTCCACACAACCGGATGCACTTGTCATGCTGCTTCCCATCAGCGGCTATGGGGACTCGGGTGCATGCTGCAGAAAACTGCAGCATCCTATCCATAATTTTCCCCGGGTCGCATCACGCTGATTCGTGTCAATGGAAATGACTCCATTGACGTGAATTGGTTGCAGTTTCCTTGCATTGCAGAGCGGTTTCCGCATAGCAACGCGTCTAGTGGAAACGGGCCCTTATCCTTATTTCTTGTGGCAGATTTTAGATCATTTATGATTCCAGACACTATAAGGCTCCCTGCACACTGCAAATCCATTTTACGTTTTAGATTTTCCCTGAATGCAATCAACAAAAAAACGGAGGAAAAACCGCAGCATGCAATTACGATTAAAAATCGGAATCGCATGCAGTGTACAGGGAGCCTTAGGCCTCTTCTACACTATACGTTGAAAAACTGATGTGTTTTAACTCTACATAGCAGCGCAAAAGCAAAAGCTTTCAGTTAACACCTGTATAGTGTGAACTGTGCCATAGGAAACCATGGACATTACTTTGAAAATCAGTTGCCCTTTAAGTTATAACTGATTAAAGGGGCACTATGGCGAGCAATTGTAAAATTTTAAATATGTGCAAACATACAAATAAGAAGTAAAATGAGCCATAAATTACTTTTCTCCTATGTTGCTGTCACTTACAGTAGTTAGTATAAATCTGACACAAGCGACAGGTTTTGGACTAGTCCATCTCTTCATAGGGGATTCTCAGGGATTTATTTATTTTCAAAAGCACTTAATGAATGGCAGTTGCTCTATCCAACTGCCAAAAACCTGTGTAGCGTGCAGGGAGGCTGGCCAGCATCATTGTTTAAATCCTTTTTAGAGAATATCTTTATAAAGAATAAAAGCCTTGCTGAGAATCCCCTATGAAGAGATGGACTAGCACAAAACCTGTTGCTTCTGTTAGATTTCTACAACCTACTGTAAGTGACAGCAACATAGGAGAAAAGTAATTTATGGCTCATTTTACTCTGGAAAAAACGTATGTAACTTATTGGTCTATGTTTGCACATATTTAAAATTTTACAATTTTTCGCCATAGTGCCCCTTTAAGCGTAAAACCGACCTTTAGGAAAGAGTAATTTCCAGATGCACCAGCTTCCTGGAATAAACATAACAACAACAATAATAATCACCGTCATTACAAAGGTCACAGTTTCCAGCACACATGACATGGAAATCCAAGTGACACTCCCTCTGCCACTAATCACTGCCAACCAACATTCTTTCTCAGAACCTTGAAAGGGCCACCAAACCATCAACTGCCAAGAGTCCCTTCCCAGAATGCTTTGCACAACAATTTGCAGCATATTCCAGCTCCAAATATTTTTTTCTCACAATTAATGTCTTTGTACTGTTGAAGGTAGGCGGGATTTCTTCTCTGATACGCTTGCATTTATTACAGATGACAGCAAGAAGGACATTTTCCAAGAACCAGTCAAAGACCACCCACCACTGCAAACAAAGGACACACTTAGTGAACTGTTTGGAAATTGATGTATCTGTACTGACCACAGTAAGAGCTGAACTCCCAGTTATTGGAAGAAGGCCTTCTGTGATTATTCTAGAACCATCACAGACCCAATTCCTAAGCTATCTCCGGAGATCTCAAAGCAGGTCCAGCGGAGAGAATATAAGTGATCCAAAACATCTAAACTGGATTCATTCAGGCTGGATCCACCGTTAGATGCGTTGCGTCAAGTTGCATCCCACTGAAAAAAGCATGCTGCAACGCAACTCATCTAAGTGTGAATCTAGCCTCACTGCAACTCCTACTACATTGCAATGTATCTTTAGTGACTGCTGTAATCTTTAAAGAGGACCATCAGTGAAAAAAAACGCTACGCCAATTAAATCCAGAGATTAAATATCAAGGCATAAAACACAATATAAATAGTGACTTGCTACCCCTTCATGTGAACGCAAGACGTAGTATTGGCTCAGTGATGCGGTACGTTGTGGGAGCAGCCATGTTGGGTAGGGCAGTGGAAGACCATTGAGAATTCTAACACAGATTGTTGCCCACAAGCAATGCCGGATGTATACTATATGTGCCCTAAGGGCAAGTATGCTGTGCCTCTCTTTTCTTGTACAGCAGCACCGCAGCCCCCTCTTTTATGTGTCCATCCTTGTACTCTAGCCCCTCTCTTTCATGAACAGCTCCTTTGGGCATCAGGTTCCCTTTTTCCATGTTTTGCTCCCTATTTTCAGCCTCCTCTTTCCTATGTACCAAATCTTTAATGTTCTGGTGCCCCCTTGGGCTACGGCCCCCTAAGGCCCAGGCCTTTGTGGCCCTGTCCACAAGGTTATCTAGCATCAATTGCAGACATACTGGCTATTTAATTCCCAGAAGAACACCCTTGGCATTCACACAACTCTTTTCTTTCTTCCACAGTCCTGCTGCCAGTGGACACAGTCAGCCACGTAGACATTTTCAGTATTCCTACACCAGAAGGCAGATCTAATAACTGAGCTCTGCACTAGGGTATCAGTGCCGTATCATTCTGAGGAGCATCTATCCCTGAACGTCTTCCATTTCACCTACAACAGACATAAGAGATCTAAAGCGACCTGCCGTGGGCTCCCTAACTTGATACCCTCCAAATCTTTGGGATAATAACTCACTGAAATAAAAGGAAGACTCTCCTTTAAGAGCCCTTCCAGCTACCACAGAACCACAAATCCCCGGTATGAATATCCTTCCTTGAGAATTAGCCAGAAGCCAAATACCTTCTGTAATTAATCTGCATTGTGTATTCCAAGCGGTCACCTCTAGCAGATTATTACATTTCAGCACAGGTAATCACATTCTGGAAAAACAAACATGCTGTTCTATTCCACCAATTACCTCAGCTGGAGCCATTCTGAATCTCTGCTAATATTCTCCATGGAAGCAGTAGTCCTAGTATAGTCAATGGAAGCACCGATTTCTAGGATCTAATGTATATTGGATTGGCTCTCATATTAGATCCAAGCTCTTGTTAGAATTGGGCCAGTTTTCCATTTTATAATGCAACAAGAACTAAGATGATCTAAGCCATCACTGACCCAGAATACACAATATATAAACCACGTTGGAAATCTGATTCAGGTGGCCCTTGGCTCCTCAGGTATTCCTATGTCATTGGCCTTCCAGCTGAAATTTCTTCCTATCAACTAACCACTATCTAAGTGTACTTTCAAGGGAACCAGAGGTGAGAGTGATATAGAGGCTGCAATATCTTTTTCCTTGTAGCCACCCTGGCGTTCTATTTCCCCAGGATTTCCGTGCAAAAAGTGGTTCAATTAATTTCCAACCAATTTTTTTTTTGCAATCAATTTTTTTTATATATTGAATTCAATTCAGGTTATTGTATTGAATTCAATAAAAAAAAGCGTTTGCTGCGAGATGTTGATGACGCTGTGTGACCCCGGTGCCATCAACGCCGATTGACAGGAGACATGTGATCGCCGAGGGAGAAGCAAAATCCGCCAAGGGACATTGAAGAAGACACTGGGGAAGCTATCAGAGGTACGCGACGAGGGATCAGCACGCCAATGGTGAGTATAAGACCCAGATGTATAGCCAGATGTATTAGCCAGGAATAGGTAGCCAGATGTATTAGCCAGATGCATTAGCCAGGAATAGTGAGCCAGATGTGCAGCCAGGTGTATAGTGAGCCAGATGTGCAGCCAGGTGTATAGTGAGCCAGATGTGCAGCCAGGTGTATAGTGAGCCAGATGTGCAGCCAGGTGTATAGTGAGCCAGATGTATAGGGAGCCAGGTTTGCGGGTGCCTCTGCCCCCCATTGCCCCCGATCCCCCCCTGACTGTGGCCGGGTGTCCCTTCTGTGGGGGGGCATGTTCCCCTTCTGTTCAGGCTGGTCACGGACTCCTGTGTGTGTAGGGGGGAGATTTCCCTTCTATGCGGGCTGGTGGTGGCCTGCGGGGATCCTCCTTCTGTGCGGGGGGGGGGGGGTGTCCCCTTCTATGGGGGCTGGTCATGGCCGGTCGGGGACTCCCCCTTCTATGGGGGCTGTGGGTGGCCTCTCCCTCCTCTGCCCCCATCCCTCCCAGATACCCCATGCCCCCCCCCCCCAGTCAGAAGCCCTGATCTACTCACCTGAGGGCTTTCTCCTGCGGCGGAAGCGGCGCACTTCCTCCTCCATCGCAAAGTCTCGTGTTTTCTGTAATTATAGTTTCGAGGCTTGGTGACGTCACAGAGCCTCGTAACTGTAACGACAGAGACCGGGACGTCGCCGATGGAGGAGGAGGGTGTCCATCACAGCCAGCGCAGGAGAAAGCCCTCAGGTGAGTAGATCAGGGCTTCAGACTGGGGGGGGGGGGGGGAGGGGGCACGGGGGATTGTTTACATCTGTTCTCTCCTCTAAATACCCACTAGTTACCCATCAATCACCCCCTGTCACTGCTACCCATCAGATTAGACCCCTATCTGCCCCTAGGGCACCCAATCACCCGCCCACACCCTCAGAACGCCCTCAGACCCCAGCCCTGATCACCTCGCCAGTGCATTGCTTGCATCTATTCCCTCCACAAATCACACCTTGAGACACCCATCA
This sequence comes from Hyperolius riggenbachi, assembly GCF_040937935.1. NCBI lineage: Eukaryota > Metazoa > Chordata > Amphibia > Anura > Hyperoliidae > Hyperolius > Hyperolius riggenbachi. Next base: position 88,413,868 of record NC_090646.1, read on the forward strand.
ATCACCTCCTGTCACCACCTGTCCACCCCTAGCACACCTACCCATCAGATCAGGCCCTAATTTGCCCCGTGTGGGCTCCTGATCACTCGGCCAAACCCTCAGATCCCCCTCAGATCCCCTTCCGACCTCCCCAGTGCATTGATTGCATCTATTTTCCCCTCTAACCACCCCGAGACACCCATCAATCACCTCCTGTCACCCCCCTAGCACTCCTATCCATCAGATCAGGCCCAATACAACCTGTCATCTAAAAAGGCCAGCCTGCTTATGACCGTTTCCACGAAATTCGCCCCCCTCATAGACCACCTGTCATCAAGATTTGCAGATGCTTATACCCCTGAACAGTCATTTTGAGACATTTGGTTTCCAGACTACTCACGGCTTTGGGCCCGTAAAATGCCAGGGCAGTTTAGGAACCCCACAAGTGACCCCTTTTTAGAAAAAAGACACCCCAAGGTATTCTGTTAGGTGTATGACGAGTTCATAGAAGATTTTATTTTTTGTCAAAAGTTAGCGGAAATGTATTTTTATTGTTTTTTCACAAAGTGTCATTTTTCACTAACTTGTCGGCGATCGGAGGGGTGGGAGGGATAGCAAAGGGAGGGGGGGGGGAGCATGTAGCTAGCGCTAGGCTAGCTACATGCTTTAAAAAAAATGTTTTTAAAAAAAGTGCTGTGCTGCCCCCTGGCGGATTTATTGTACCGCCAGGGAGGTTAATGACAAGAAAAGGAGGTAAAATTCATTTAGGTGGTAGGTTGTATGACCGAGCAATAAACCGTGAAAGCTGCAGTGGTCTGAATGGAGAAAAAGGCTCTGGTCCTTAAAGGGGAACTGAAGAGAGAGGTATATGGAGGCTGTCATGTTTATTTCCTTTTAAACAATACCAGTTGCCTGGCAGCCCTGCTGATCCTCTGCCTCTTATACTATTAGCCATAGCCCCTGAACAAGCATGCAGCAGATCAGGTGTTTCAGTGGTTCAGACTTATAAGTCTGATCTGACAAGACTAGCTGCATGCTTGTTTCTGGTTTTAATCAGATACTACTGCAGAGAAATAGACCAGCAGGGCTGCCAGGCAACTGGTATTGATTAAAAGGAAAGAAACATGACAGCCTCCATATACCTCTCTCTTCAGTTCCCCTTTAAGGCGTAGAAAGACTGTGGTTCTCAAGTGGTTAAAGCAGGGCTGTGGAGTCGGTACAAAAATCCACCGACTCCGACTCCTCAGTTTAGGATTCCACCGACTCCGACTCCACGACTCCGACTCCTCTAATTTGCATATTACAATCTTGTTTATTAAAAGTATGTAACCTGAAATTCGTCTCTTAACTGCCAACGCTTAGGAATTTTACAAGACAACTGAAGTGAGAAGGATATGGAGACTACCATATTTATTCCCTTTAGTCATAGACTAAAACTAGTCCTTGGTAAGAGTACTTGTAAAAGGTACAGACCAGAACAAAGAACATCTATCAGGCCCTAGGCAATGTAAGTGTGGGTACATGTAAGAGTGATGTGCAGGTACTCTGCAGGGGAATAAGGGGATTCTTCCTCTATTACACATTCTTCATGTACAATCTGAACCAGGTTTATGGGTGATAAACAACACCTCTGTGTTCAATGTGCACAACATTCTCAGTGGATTCCCTGCAGCTCTGTGGAGAGTGCATATGTAGAGTATAGTACTACTGTGTAACAAAGTAAACCTGAGACAGATGAAATTAAAGTTTTATACATGCCTGGGGCTTCCTTCAGCCCCCTTCAGGCTAATCAGTCTCTTGCTGTCCTCCTCCGCCACCTGGATCTTCTGCTATGAGTCCAGGTACATGAGCCAGTCTGGCATAGTGCACATGCACACACTCCGCCGCCAGGAGCGTACTACACCTGCGCAGCACTATTGCGCAGGTGCAGAACGCTCCTGGCTGTGGAAACGGACTGTACTGACTGGTTGAATTACCAAAACTCATAGCAGAAGATCCAGGTGGTGGAGGTGGACAGCGAGGGACTGATTAGCTTGAAGGGGACTCGAAGAAGCCCCAGGTATGTATAACACTTTTCTTTTCATCCTTCTCAGGTACCATTTAATTCGTAGTCACCAAACCAAATTTTAACAACGTATCAAATTATTTGATTTCATGAGCAAAGTACATTTGCATAAATCAGAATCAACACAGAATTATTTCCATCTCATTGACCATCTTTATTAGTGACACAGCTACACATCAGGCTTTATTTTTACAGCATAGATGTTATTTAGTATATATGTTACGTCCAGAACCCGAAGTTTGGCCACTTTGCGTTCTGGCCGGCCACTTCGGGTGCTGGCCGGCCAATGTGCGAACTGGCCGCGGCGTTGCGGCCAATGTTAGATATGAAATGATTGCAGTCAAGATTAATGTATGTTCTGGCCGTCTCGCTGCGGCCAAATGTGTCAAAAGTGCGTTCATTTAATGAAATTAAGCCGGCGGCAATGTAGCAGATGAAGCCGCCGGCTTTCTCTCCTCCCCCCTGCCTCTCTCTCTCTCCTATAGAACATCGGGCAGCCGGCGGGGACATGCGTGTCCCCGACATTCGTTCGTCGCGCCAGGGCAGCAGAGCGGGGAGGCTGCAGACATTTCTTCTGCAAGCACCGGCTCTGCGGGAACGAACAACAGGATTCCCTGCTGCGACGAATGACTCTGGGGGGACACGCATGTCCCCGCCGGATGCCAGGAGAGAGAGAGAGAGAGATAGAGGCGGGGGGGGGGGGGGGAGGAGAGAAAGCCGGTGGCTTCATCTGCTACGGCTTAATTTCATTAAATGAACGCACTTTTTATACATTTGGCCGCAGCGAGACGGCCAGAACATACATTAATCTTACTGCAATCATTTCATTTCTAACATTGGCCGCACCGCCGCGGCCAGTTCGCACATTGGCCGGCCAGAACCTGAAGTGGCCGGCCAGAATGCAAAGTGGCCAAACTTCGGGTTCTGGCTGTAACATATATAAGAGATTCCTGTGTACACATCATATATACTGTACAGTCACAATCAGATGTGTATATCTGACTTTAAAAATACGGGGACTGCTTTATTGAAGCATCACAAGTTACTAATTTTGACTGGTTTATTTCATTTTTGTGGACTAAGCACAGTTATTACTGTATATATAATTTATGATGACTATTATCTGAGAAATAGAACATTTTATCATATTTTCTATTTGAATTACAGTTTAAAATTCATTAGGAGTCGGAGTCAGAGTCGGTGCATTTTTTCCCGACTCCAGGCACCCAAAATTGCCCTGACTCCGACTCCACGACTCCGACTCCACAGCCCTGGGTTAAAGGACAACTCGAGAGAGATAGGGAGGCTGCCATATTTATTTCCTTTTGAGCAATACCAGTTGCCTGGCTGTCCTGCTGACCCTCTGCCTCTAATACTTTTAGCCATAGACCCTGAACAAGCATGTAGCAAAACAGGCGTTTCTGACATTATTGTCGGATCTGACAAAATTAGCTGCATGCTTGTTTCTGGTGTTATTCAGACACTCCTGCCTCCAAACAGATCAGCAGGACTGCCAGGCAACTGGTATTGTTTAAAAGGAAATAAATATGTCAGCCTCCATATCCAGCTCACTTCAGTTGTCCTTTACACATCCAATTCTTCATTGTAGTAACTGAAAGGTTAGCTCGCAGGTATTGTAGAGCAGTGCTATTCAACTAGCGGCCCACATGTGACAGTCCACTCCTCTGGCAGGCACGACTCTCGCTCACGCTTTGCTCCGCCCCCTTCAAACCAGGACATTAATGCTCTGCCCACTCCAGCTGAAAAATCTGGTGCTAGCCACGCCCCCTGTCCATGAAGATGGACAGCACTGCTGAAGAGTCTGCCTATGAGCACAATTTTAGCTAACAGACTTCACCTGAAGCTGCTGCTCTTATCCATCCAATCTGGAGATTGTGAGCTCTGCAGAACAGCAGCCTCTTCTCCTGTGTCATAACTTGCAAGTCGATTGTATGAAACAAAACCAGTTTACTAATTTCATTGATACCAATGACCCTTTGCGATGTGTTTACAGCACAAGAGTAACTTACTGCATGACTGACATAATTTCTGGATTTTTTAGTGTTGCAGAACTAAACATTTGAAAGAGAAATAAGATTGCAGTCATGAAAGTTCTGCTGACCGACCTGAACGAGACACTAGAAGTGTGTATGGCGAGGTGACAATTGGTGACAGTGATGCGAGAAGATGGGTGAGAAAAAAAAAAAAAAGTACAAAGAAGGCAAAACCAGTGCTGAAGACCAACAACGTATCGGAAGCTCACCGACCGCAGCCACCGAGAATGACACGATTGGCACAGACCGGCGTATCACTGGCTGAGAGATTGCTGAGAAACTTCATGATTATTACTTTTATAGATTTATAGGTTGTGGTCACAGTGATGTTAAGCAGATTATACTCAACATTGAACACCAGAGAGTATGTGTCAAGTGGGATCTTTTTAAATTAGAAGCAGATCTGGAAGAGAAGTGCGTTGACAACTGTTGAAAGCCACAAGGAAACCCTTTCTTTGGGAACATTTGCACTGGTATTGAGACTTGAGCATGCTAGTATCGCCAAGACGCCAAAAAGAATCAGTCCATGGAGTGGCAACACTCTACCTCCCCATAAGACTAAGGCCTCTTTCACACGGGAGGCTAAACTGCTTGCTTGTCGGTTAATTCAGCCTTCCAGCTGCTGGCTATCGAGTGCCTTTCGGCTGCAATGTAAAGGATCGTAATGGTAGCATAACTCAAAACGCGTGTCAGCGTTTGACAGCGGGCACCAGTAAAAGCAGCTTCATGTTGCGTTTCAGTACGCCACACTCAAATGTGACTCAATGAAGTAGCCACGCCTCCTCTCCTCATCCCTGAGCGCTAGCCAGCACCATCACTAGTGCTCGGGGCAATTAATTCTCTGGTTTTAAAGTACGCCTGAATGGGACCAAAACAGTAGTTTTTAACTTACCTGGGACTTCTTCCAGGCCACTGTAGCCTTTCCAGTCCCTCTTTGCCCTCCAGGTCTCCTCCATTTCACACTGCCCCTCTGAAACCTCTGCGACTAGAATGACAGTCACGGACTACTGTGCATGCGTGGTCCCAATTGCACGCCTTCTTGATCGCACTCAAAACACTGGGATTGTTTTGCGCATGCACCGTTCATGTGCAGAACACTCCCGTCGTCGGGAAGGGACAGCGGCACAATGGGGGGGGGGGGGGGGGGGAGGTCACTGAAAGACAAGGGCTGGAAGAAGCCCCATGTACCGTAAGTAAAAATTTACTTTTTTTGGTCCAGTTCAGGCGGGCTTTAAAAGCAAACCTGACGCAAAAATAAATGTATGAGATAATTAATTGTATGTGTAGTACAGCTAAGAACTAGAACATTAGTACCAAAGATAAGAGCCTGATATTGTTTTCTGGTAGAGCGGTATAGGAAGAGTTAAAAAAAACTGTAGTTATCTGTGCAAAAGTGCTTGCCTGAGCTATCTGACCCACTGGGTTGAAAACGGTCCTGTTTTCTGAAGCACTTATGCCTGGTTACACACCATGCAATTTCCTGCCAGGTCAAAAGATCAAATAAATAATTTCCAACAGGAGAAAAACACGTTTTAGCCATTTATTTAGGAAAAGGTTCTTTACAGTAAGAGTGATTAAAATGTGTAATGCTTTGCCACAGAAAGTACTTATGGCAAATTCTATATCTGCGTTTAAAAAGGGCTTAGATGCTTTCCTTGCGTTGAAAGACATCCATGGCTACAATTACTAGGTAATGCCTAATGATGTTGATCCAGGGATTTTATCTGATTGCCATCTAAAGTCGGGAAGGAATTTTTCCCCTTTGGGGCTAATTGGAGCATGCCTTGTAAGGGTTTTTTGCCTTCCTCTGGATCAACATGGATATGTGAGGGAGTAGGCTGGTGTTGTACTTTATTTTCTGGTTGAACTCTATGGACGTATGTCTTTTTTCAACACAAATAAATAGTCCAAAGCTATATAACTGAAAATAAAAATATGAGACTCTTCTCTTTGCTACGAATGTTATATTCATTATCCGTACTACACATACAATTCATTATATCATACTTTTTTATCGCTTTAGGCTTGCTTTAAAGAGAACCCGAGGTGGGTTTGAAGAATATTATCTGCATACAGAGGCTGGATCTGCCTATACAGCCCAGCCTCTGTTGCTATCCCAACCCCCCCTAAGGTCCCCCTGCACTCTGCAATCCCTCATAAATCACAGCCACGCTGCTGACAAACAGCTTGTCAGAGCTGGCTGTGTTTATCTCTATAGTGTCAGTCTGCTGCTCTCCCCGCCTCCTGCAGAACTCTGGTCCCCGCCTGCATCCCTTCCCTCCCTGCTGATTGGAGGGAAGGGACGGGGGCAGGGACCGGAGATATGCAGGAGGCGGGGGAGCAGCTGAGACTGACACTACAGATGTAAACATAGCCTCACAGCACGGCTGTGATTTATGGGGGATTGCAGAGTGCAGGGGGGCCTTAGTGGGGTTTGGGATAGCAACAGAGGCTGGGCTGTATAGGCAGATCCAGCCTCTGTATGCAGATAACATTCTTTAAACACACCTCGGGTTCTCTTTAAGGTGGCACGAATGCGCCATCACTGGTTGAGGATTTATTAAATAGGGCCATGTTTGTAGGCAAATAATTATTCTACACATGTATGCAGCTGTACAGGCCTTGAGCAGCTCATTAAGGAGTTCTTCTGACCCAACAGACACTACTTATACCTGTTAACCGGTTCAGCGCCGCAGTGCCGAAAATCTCATGCATCCGAGCAACGTTCACCTCCCATTCATTCGCCTATAACTTTATTGCTACTTATCACAATGAATTGATCTATATCTTGTTTTTTCCGCCACTAATTAGGCTTTCTTTGGGTAGTACATTTTGCTAAGAATTATTTTTTTCTAAATCCATTTTAACAGGAAGATTAAGAAAGAAATGAAAAAAAATTCATTATTTCTCAGTTTTTGGCCATTATAGTTTGAAATGAATATACGCTACCGTAATTAAAACTCATGTATTTTATTTGCCCATCTGTCCCGGTTATTACACCGTTTAAACGATGTCCCTATCACAATTTATGGTGCCGATATTTCATTTAGAAATAAAAGTGCATTTTTTCAATTTGCGTCCATCACTATTTATAAGCTTATAATTTTAAATAATATAATAACATACTTTCTTGACATGCATATTTAAAAAGTTCAGACCCTTTGGTAACTATTTGATTTTTTTTTTTTAATTGTATTTTTTTTTTTTTTTTTAAATAAAAAGTGTATGTGGGTAATTTTTGGTGTGGGAGGGAATTTGCTAATTTTAAATGTAAGATAATGCAATTCTTTAATTAAAACTGTGTGTGGGTGCAGTTTACTATTTGGCCACAGTGAGAAAAGTCATGGATGCGAACGATGTCGCATCCAGGAACTTAAATGCAAGGGAGTTATTTCCTGGGGGGCAGAAATACCACGCTCTCTGGATAGAAAGCGTCGGTATTTCTGCGGGGAAGTTAGATCGGTGAATGGGAATAATATTCCCATTCACTGATCGGGGGGCTAGCGGCGGGTGCGCGCGCGGGTGCGCGCCCGATCGCACGCACCACGCAGGGAAAGCAGCAGTGCCTTTCTGGACGAGAAAGCTCAGCCAGAAAGGATGAACTGGTTAAGTATGGAGGTGTATACAATGAAAGCATTTAATATGTACTGTACAGAAACTGGGTAATATGATGGTGGTAGATAAATGAAGGATACAAAATAATAATCATTTATAAGAACAAAGTGAACAGAAATATCCCATTTTACCAGCCAAGAATGAAAAAAGTAAAAAATGGACAATTCAGCAAAAATAATATCAGGCCTTCGAGACAGAAGGACCATCAGTACAAAAAGCAATTTAGCGGCTGAAATATAAAGGTCTGCGCTCACAGACAGGAGGTAATTGCCAGTGTCTCAGGTGGGTGTGAGAGCGCCATGGGGAGTAAATCGGATTTCAGAAATAAAAAGGATTTTTTAATAGCCAGACATTCGGTGCCGAGATGTAGTGGAAACTCACAGTATATTTGCGGTCTCGTTAATCGATAACCATTCCACTCTTTTCAGCAATGAACTTCATGGATCCAGACATAGGGCTCAATTCACTAAGGGCAGTTCTGTAAAATCATTTAGGTCGGTAAAATACTGCATTTGGTACTTTACACTTTTTTTTCCAAATACACTAGGATTTTCCGCATGAGGTAGAAGTAATTTACCGAACAAACATGCTTCAATTCACTAAGCCCTGCTCTCTAATAAGTGTCACTTACCAGCTGTGGAAAAAGGGAGCGGTCAGGCAAGAAGCTGTGTGCACACAGGTCAGGGTTTTCTGTCCAGTACATCCCTTTATATGTGCTGCAGCCACCAGGGGGAGCTCTTCTGTACAGGAGTACACATATATTCACATCTAAAAGGATGCAGAAAAGCCTTATAAAAAGGTCTCCTTACCCTCCTCTGCCAGAGTGAAGTTTTGCCTTCCAGGGTACTGGACCAAATCAGGGCTGTGTGACTCTCCCTATTGGCTGCCTGCTACATCTGTCAATATGTTACCATATAGAGAGTGTGAGTTACCGGCTGGTCAGAGCTGGAGAAAAATACCCAACACTATTGTTTGATTTACCAAATTCTTTAATCTGTGAACAACAATTTCCTGAGGTATTTACCGTACAAGTTGGTAATTTACCTCACTGGTGGGAAATGTTACTTTTCAGTGCAGTAACAGGTTTAGTGAATTGGAATTTGGCAAGGTGATCAGTAAAATAAAATCAGCTGTTTTCTGCATTAGCGAATGCAGTAATGCTTAGTGAATTGAGGCCATAGTGGTACCAAAAAAGCTTAAAGGGAACCTGAAGTCAAAGTTATATGGAGGCTGCCATGTTTATCCCCTTTTAAAGAGCATCTGTACTCTAAAATTCTTACAATAAAAAGCATACCATTCTATTCCTTATGTTCTCCTGGGCCCCTCTGTGCTGTTTCTGCCACTCCCTGCTGCAATCCTGGCTTGTAATCAACAGTTTTAGGCAACGTTTACAAACAAAAGACTGGCTTCTAACCAGAGTATCATAGGCTGAGAACTAGCTTACTGTGTGACTCATGCAGAGCTTGGAGGGGGTGTGTATAGCTTCTGCCAATGACAAGCAGTGCTGCACATTCCACACATTCCAGCCTCTGCCCGACAGACACGACAGAGGAAAGGAAATAAGATTTATTACAGAGACAGTGCAAGTAGGAAAGGCTGCAGTAAGACAGACCACATTAGAACAGTAATAGGAACTTATAAGACAGAAGAAATAAGGCTCAAAATTTTGTTACAGAGTCTCTTTAAACATCACCAGTTGCCTAGATTTCCTGCTGATCAATGTGACATCAGTAGTGTCTGAATCACACACTTGAAACAAGCATGTGCATAATCTTGCGAGAAACATCTGATCTGCATGCTTGTTCAGGGTCTATGAGGATCAGCAAAACAGCCAGGCAACTTGTATGGTTTAAGGCCCCTTTTACAGTTGCTGCATTGCGTTGCTTCCACCTAAGGCACCTTATCACAATGGTCAGTAAAGCAAACCTGAAGCGGAAATAAACTAATGAGATAATAAATTGTAAGTGTAGCACAGCTAAGAAATGGAACATTAGCAGCAAAGAAGAGAGTCTCATATTGTTTTCCAATACAGGAAGAGTTAACCACTTGAGGACCACAGTCTTTTCGCCCCTTAAGGACAAGAGCCTTTTTCTCCATTCAGACCACTGCAGCTTTCACAGTTTATTGCTCGGTCATACAACCTACCACCTAAATGAATTTTACCTCCTTTTCTTGTCACTAATACAGCTTTCTTTTGGTGCTATTTGATTGCTGCTGCGAGTTTTAGTTTTTATTATAATCATCAAAAAAAAGACATGAATTTTGTCAAAAAAATGACTTTAACTTTCTGTGCTGACATTTTTGAAATAAAGTAAAATTTCCTATACATTTGAGCGTGAAAGTTATTCTGCTACATGTCTGATTAAAAAAAAAAAAAAACACATTCAGTGTATATTTATTGGATTGGGTAAAAGTTATAGCGTTTACAAACTATGGTGCCAAAAGTGAATTTTCCCATTTTGAAGCATCTCAGATTTTTCTGACCACCTGTCATGTTTCATGAGGTGGTAAAATTCCAGGATAGTATAAATACCCCCCAAATTACCCCATTTTGGAAAGAAGACATCCCAAAGTATTCAGTGAGAGGCATGGTGAGTTCATAGAAGATTTTATTTTTGTCACAACTTAGCGGAAAATGACACTTTGTGACAAAAAAAAAAAGTTTCCATTTCTTCTAACTTGCGACAAAAAAAAAAAGAAATCTGCCACGGACTCACTATGCTCCTCTCTGAATACCTTGAAGTGTCTACTTTCCAAAATGGGGTCATTTGTGGGGTGTGTTCACTGTCCTGGCATTTTGGGGGGTGCCTAATTGTAAGCACCCCTGTAAAGCCTAAAGATGCTCATTGGACTTTGGGCCCCTTAGCGCAGTTAGGCTGCAAAAAAGTGCCACACATGTGGTATTGCCGTACTCAGGAGAAGTAGTATAATGTGTTTTGGGGTGTATTTTTACACAGACCCATGCTGGGTGGGAGAAATATCTCCATAAATGACAATTTTTTGATTTTTTTTTTTTTTTTTTTTTACACACAATTGTCTATTTACAGAGATATTTCTCCCACTCAGCATGGGTATGTGTAAAAATACACCCTAAAATACATTATACTACTTCTCCTGAGTACGGCGATACCACATGTGTGGCACTTTTTTGCACCCTAACTGCGCTAAGGGGCCCAAAGTCCAATGAGTACCTTTAGGATTTCACAGGTCATTTTGCGACATTTGGTTTCAAGACTACTCCTCACGGTTTAGGGCCCCTAAAATGCCAGGGCAGTATAGGAACCCCACAAATGACCCCATTTTAGAAAGAAGACACCCCAAGGTATTCCGTTAGGAGTATGGTGAGTTCATAGAAGATTTTATTTTTTTGTCACAAGTTAGCGGAAATTGATTTTAATTGTTTTTTTCACAAAGTGTCATTTTCCGCTAACTTGTGACAAAAAATAAAATCTTCTATGAACTCACCATACACCTAACGGAATACCTTTGGGTGTCTTCTTTCTAAAATGGGGTCATTTGTGGGGTTCCTATACTGCCCTGGCATTTTAGGGGCCCTAAACCGTGAGAAGTAGTCTGGAAACCAAATGCCGCAAAATGACCTGTGAAATCCTAAATGTACTCATTGGACTTTGGACCCCTTAGCGCACTTAGGGTGCAAAAAAGTGCCACACATGTGGTACCGCCGTACTCAGGAGAAGTAGTATAATGTGTTTTGGGGTGTATTTTTACACATACAGATGCTGGGTGGGAGAAATATCTCTGTAAATGACATTTTTTTTTGTCCATTTACAGAGAGATTTCTCCCACCCAGCATGGGTATGTATAAAAATACACCTCAAAACACATTATACTACTTCTCCTGAGTACGGCACTACCACATGTGTGACACTTTTTTGCAACCTAGGTGTGCTAAGGGGCCTAACGTCCTATTCACAGGTCATTTTGAGGCATTTGGATTCTAGACTACTCATCACGGTTTAGGGCCCCTAAAATGCCAGGGCAGTATAGAAACCCCACTAATGACCCCATTTTAGAAAGAAGACACCCCAAGGTATTCTGTTAGGAGTATGGTGAGTTCATATTTCCGCATCAATTCCGCATCAATTTTCGCTAACTTTTGACAAAAAATAAAATCTTCTATGAACTCGTCATACACCTAACAGAATACCTTGGGGTGTCTTCTTTCTAAAATGGGGTCACTTGTGGGGTTCCTATACTGCCCTGGCATTTTACGGGCCAAAAACCGTAAGAAGTCTGGAAACCAAATTTCTCAAAATGACTGTTCAGGGGTATAAGCATCTGCAAATTTTGATGACAGGTGGTCTATGAGGGGGCAAAGTTTGTGGAACCGGTCATAAGCAGGGTGGCCTCTTAGATGACAGGCTGTATTGGGCCTGATCTGATGGATAGGAGTGCTAGGGGGGGTGACAGGAGGTGATTGATGGGTGTCTCAGGGGGTGGTTAGAGGGGAAAATAGATGCAATCAATGCACTGGGGAGGTGATCGGAAGGGGGTCTGAGGGAGATCTGAGGGTTTGGTCGAGTGATCAGGAGCCCACACGGGGCAAATTAGGGCCTGATCTGATGGGTAGGTGTGCTAGGGGGTGACAGGTGGTGACAGGAGGTGATTGATGGGTGTCTCAAGGTGTGATTAGAGGGGGAAATAGATGCAAGCAATGCACTGGCAGGGTGATCAGGGCTGGGGTCTGAGGGCGTTCTGAGGGTGTGGGCGGGTGATTGGGTGCCCTAGGGGCAGATAGGGGTCTAATCTGATGGGTATCAGTGACAGGGGCTGATTGATGGGTGATTACATGGCAGAACAGATGTAAACAATGCACTTTGGAGGTGATCTGAGGGTAGGTCTGGGGCAATCTGATGGTGTGGGTGGGTGATCAGATTGCCCGCAAGGGGCAGGTTAGGGGCTGATTGATGGGTGGCAGTGACAGGGGGTGATTGAGGGGTGATTGACAGGTGATCAGTGGGTTATTACAGGGAAGAACAGATGTAAATAATGCACTGGTGAATTGATAAGGGGGGGGGGGGTCTGAGGGCAATCTGAGCATGTGGGTGTGTGATTGGGTGCCCGCAAAGGGCATATTAGGGTCTAATCTGATGGGTAACAGTAACAGGTGGTGATAGGGGGTGATTGATGGGTAATTAGTGGGTGTTTAGAGGAGAGAACAGATGTAAAAACTGCACTTGGGAGGTGATCTGATGTCAGATCTGCGGGCGATCTATTGGTGTGGGTGGGTGATCAGATTGCCCGCAAGGGGCAGGTTAGGGGCTGATTGATGGGTGGCAGTGACAGGGGGTGATTGACAGGTGATCAGTGGGTTATTACAGGGGGGATAGAGGCATACAGTACACAGGGGGGGTCTGGGGAGAATCTGAGGGGTGGGGGGTGATCAGGAGGGAGCAGGGGGCAGTTTAGGGTTAAAAAAAATATAGCGTTGACAGATAGTGACAGGGAGTGATTGATGGGTGATTAGGGGGGTGACTGGGTGCAAACAGTGGTCTGGGGGGGGGCAAGGGGGGTTCTGAGGGGTGCTGTGGGCGATCAGGGGGCAGGGGGGGGGGAAATCAGTGTGCTTGGGTGCAGACTAGGGTGGCTGCAGCCTGTCCTGGTGGTCCCTCGGACACTGGGACCACCAGGGCAGGAGGCAGCCTGTATAATAGGCTTTGTATACATTACAAAGCCTATTATACGCGTGTCATGCGGCGATCCGCGTGCTAGTAACCCGCCGGCGCTTCCGAACGGCCGGTGGGTTACAGTGCGAGGGGGGCGGAGCCAGTCACCGGCGGCTGATCGCGTCACTAATGACGCGATCGCCGAATAAACACGCCCGCCGCCGCCACCGCCGATGGGCGTATTGCGGTCGTTTGGGCCCAGCCCTTGCCGCCGCCCATCGGCTCAAGGCGGTCGGCAAGTGGTTATCTATGCAAAAGAGCTTCTCAAGAAAAGCTATTCAATACAGTCCTGTTTTCTAAAGCACTTATTCAGCTAATAAACAGTGAAAGACAGCTTGAGATGAGGTTTTACTACAGGAAAGTTGAAGGGGTCAATATATGTTATAGCTTAAAGTGTACCTGAGACGAGACGTGTCTCAGGTTCCATACTTACCTTGGGCTTCCTTAAATAGGAACTCCAGTGAAAATAATGTAATAAATAAAAAGTGCTTCATTTTTACAATAGTTATGTATAAAATGATTTAGTCAGTGTTTGCCCATTGTAAAATATTTTAAATCCCTGATTTACATTCTGACATTTATTACATGGTGCCATTTTTACTGTTGGCAGGTGATGTAGTTGCTGCATGTTTTTTTGGCAGTTGGAAACAACTGTAAACAGCTATTTCCCACAATGCAGCAAGGTTCACAGACAGGAAACTGCCAAGAGTACATACGCTTTGTGGGAGGGGTTTCACCACAATATCAGACATACAGCGCCCCCTGATGGTCTATTTGTGAAAAGGAATATATTTCTTATGTAAAAGGGGGTATCAGCTACTGATTGGGATAAAGTTCAATTCTTGGTCGGAGTTTCTCTTTAAGCCTCCTTGAGGCCGCTCGTCCCTCACTTCCTCCCCGCGTGGCTCCTGTCACTCGCAATAGTGCCCTAAAGCCTGGCCGAGTTGCGCATGCGTGGCCCAGCCAGGCTCACTCCCCCGTCTCGCTTCTGCAGCTGAGAGCGTTCAGCGCCTGTGCAGTAGTACTGTGCAGGTACAGAACACTCCCAGGGACAGGAGTGGGATAGGGAGCACACCTGGCTGCGCATGCGCAATAAAGTGCTACTTGACCAGGCTTTCGGGCACTATTGCGGGTGACAAGAGCTAGCCGGGTCGAGCGGCCTCAAGGGGGCTTAAGGAAGTATGGAACCTGAGACACTTCTCATCTCAGGTTCTCTTTAAGATAGTATATGTAACTGACAGAATGATGTGATGTGAAAGAAACCTCTATAATTGAAAATAAAAATATGAGGCTCTCTTCTTTGCTACCAATGTTCTATTCATTATCCCTACGACACATACAATTCATTACATCATACTTTTTGGGGGTTCAGGTTGGCTTGAAAGTCAACGGACTGATAAACCCACTGCAATGTAATGCGACGGAAGTGCTCCAGCTGACACAGAGGCTGCAGTGCAAGTCAATGGTAACATGAACAGGTCACATTTTTGGCAAGTTTGCGTTGTGGTGCGCAGATTTTCAGACGATGTACTTCCTGTCCAGCAGTATACATGTGACTGAAGGGTGTGACTTTTCGCTGCATGCAAATCGCATCACACCAAATGCAAAAGGACCCCTTACCTACAGAGTGGGAAGCCTCTCAGCTGCCTCAGAAGTCAGGCAACTGGAATTATTCATAAAAGGAGTGAAGAGCCAGACTGGCCATAGATTGTACCAGATCAAGCCAGTTCTAAGCAACAGAGTCACCTAGAGCGGTTTCACAACCTTATTATATTCTGCATTTCTTCATAAAATCCTGAGATCATTAAAGGATACCCGAAGTGACATGAGACATGATGAGATAGACATGGGTATGTACAGCGACTAGTACTGACTACAGTGTGACCCTCACTGATAAGAAATTCCAACTATAAAACACTTTCCTAGAAGAAAATGGCTTCTGAGAGCAAGAAAGAGATAAAAAAGGGGGAAATTCTTATCAGTGAGGGTCACACTGTAGTCACTTCCTGTCTGAGTCAGGACTGAGTCAGCCACTTACATACCTGATATTTACCTCTTTCAGACAGAGAAAGAAAGAAAGGAACACAGCATAGTTATTTGTGTGCTAGGCACTGTACATATACATGTCTATCTCATCATATCACATGTTACTTCGGGTATGCTTTAAGGCTGGGTGCACACATAACAGAGCGCGAAAGGTTGCGTTTTCTGTGATTTGCATTTTCACTGTGTATGCATTAGCTCTTTTTCCCACAGATGCGTTTTTCAAATGTTTGTGTTTTTATGCGTTTGCGTTTCACATATACAAAACACATATGCGTTTTGTATGCGTTTTACAATTGCGTTTTATGCTAATCGCTAGGAAGACAACAGGAAGCGGAAATATATCACAAAACAATTAAAAAAACACATTTTTGAAAACGCATATTCGTTTTTTTATATGCGTTTTTTCCTGCGGCCCATAGACTTACATTAAGGGCAAAAAAACGCAGCTTTTTACGCAACGCGGTGTTTCTGCTACCGTAAGTGTGCACCTAGTCCTAGCCCAAAGGGAATCTGAAGTGAAAATAAACTTATGATATGATGAACTGTATGTGTAGTGCAGCTAAGAAATAGAACATTAGTAGCAAAGATATTAGTCTCATTGTTTCCAGTACAGAAAGAGTTAAGAAACTTTACTTGCTATTTTCGCAAAAGATCTGATCTCTTCGACCAAACTGTCGACTAGTGCTGTTTTCTGAACAACTTAGGCTGCATTTCCACTTGTGCGGTGCGAATCGCCGCGGTAAAAATTCGCATGCGGATGCGAATTTCGCATGCGGGTGTATGCGAATTTTCATACGAAGTCGCATGCGAATTCGCATGGATGACGATGTATGCGAATTTAACCATGGCAGTGCTGGTGTGCTTTTTCCATTGTTTCTATGCGAATTCGCATGAAAATTCGCATGAAAATTCGCATACCCAAACCGCATGCGAATTTCCTATTAAATGCATTGTATGCGATTCGCAAAGCGGTATGCGGTATGCGAATTCTGATGGCTCTGCCATCCGAATTTTTTCTGCACAGAAAAACGCACAGGAATCCTGACAAGTGGAAACAGTCCCATTCACTTGTATTGCTATGCGAATTTGCATGCGAAAAACGCATGCGAATTCGCGATAGTGGAAATGAGCCCTTATACATCAAAGAAAAAGTGAAAGACAACTTCAAATAAGATTTTGCTGGAGGGAAGTTAAAGGGACCCTGAGCAGTAAAAATAAACAAAATCGGGGCTTACCTGAGGTCCCACGGCGTCGTCCTGGCTCCTCTCCCGGTCCCGCTGCAGAATTGAAGACCGGCGAAACCGGGGCCGAGTGTCGAGCTGACACTTCCTTAACGGTGACGCTGTGCGTCATCACACCAGCCACTGTGCGTCATCACACCAGCTGCTACGCGTCATCATGGCGGCCAGTGTGACAGTACTGCACATGCGCGGTTCTCTAACTCTAAACTGCGCATGCGCGTGCAGTCACGCTGATGACGCCCATCGTCACCATTAAGGAAGTGTCAGCCCGACACTCGGCCCCGGTGTCGCCGGTCATCAATTCTGCAGCGGGATCGGGAGAGGAGCCAGGACGACGCCGGGGGACCTCAGGTAAGCCCCGATTTTGTTTATTTTTACTGCTCAGGGTCCTTTTAAAAAGGGTCATTTAACTCTGTTCTGTTTCATAGTTTAAAATACAGAGTGTAGTTTGTAAACTGCAAATATTAAAGAATGATGCAATGTTTATAAAAAAAAAACTATTTAAACTGAAAATAAAAAGGAGATTTTTCATTGCTACTAATGTTCTATTCATTATTCGTACTACACATACAATTCATTATAACATACTTTTTTTTAGTTTCAGTGTGGCTTTAAGTGGAAATCACGTTTTTGTTGAGAAAATCTCAGTGCTTTCCAATCAGCTCTATAGATTGCCAGGATTAATGGGAAACATTATTTCTACTTAATTCATTTTGTTTTTATAGCTGTATAAACCATTGCTATTCCACAGCAATTCATACAGGAACTGGCAAAGTTTGCTGCCAGTCAATGGGCTAGTTCAGTTTCTGAAAATGAGTATGGCCTCTTTTCCACAGGTTGCCGTCAGCTGGTCCCGTCCACCAACCGGGCACTTGTTAGCGCTTGGCATGGCTGGTGGATAGGCAGCCCCTCATGTAGTTGCATCTGAGCACAGTAGCCGCTATTGGGTGCCAATATTTTACAGTCTTGCCGCTTATCAGGTGCCTCCGGGTGCAATTTTTTGTTTTCGGCTGGATACACTAATTGCATATGCACCTCATAAAGAAAAAAGGAAAACTGTTCTATTTTAAAACACTCAGTTAATCATGAATGCAAAACATAAACAAATGGTAGCGAAGTGCATTTCCTGTGTGAGGCTACTGACTCCAATAGCCTGTGTAGCTGTGCAAGTTTTGCTGTCCACACCAAAAGTTGCACAACAGAAGCAAGTGTGTTACCTGCCTGAGGCATATTGTTTGGTTTAGGGACCCCATTATCCCTTGTTCCAATCATTGCTGCCTTGTGTGTGGAGGGGGGCATCGAGGGCATTCATGAACACTTTTTTTTTAACTATTTTTTTGATTTATTTTTTTTTAATCGATGATCATTGTTACTTGTAACATTGATCATTGAGGGACTGAAAGGACACTAAGGGCCTGAGCCCACTAGCGCAGTTGTGTGCTGTTGTGTCCGCTTATCAGAAACACATCAATGTTACAGATGCTGAAAAGCGGACACAACTGCGTTCAACTGCATTAGTGGGCTCAGGCCCTGATTGGCCAAAGAATCCCATGATCCCTTGGGCCAATCACTGCACCCAGTGGGGTCAAGGGATCACATGATCCCCTTACCCAATCACTGCTACAGGTGGGGGTGCAAGTGTACATGATCATTCCAGGAAGTAATTAACTACCTGTGTGCTTTTTCAGGCTAGGAACACACTAGGCAGAAATGCTAGCGTTGCACATAACACTAGCATTTTTGGCATTAAGTCTACGGGCCGCATGTAAAAATATATGTGCGTTTTTCAGTGTGTGTTTTTGAAAGCGCACAACTTGCTGCATAATTTTCAGAAATGCATGTAAATCGCACATAGGGTATTTCAATAGAGACGCAGAGGACTGCATTTTTACATGCGCTTAAAAAAATTATTTGATAATGGGAAAATATTGAAGAACCGCAAACGCTTATAAAAACGCAAACATTTAAAACACATGGTTTTCTGCATTGCCTATTGTGCTCCCAGCCTCAATGATTACTGTTGCTAGCTGCAAAAGTGATCATTGCGGGGCTAAGCTGCACAGAATGGACTCAGGAACCACATGGTCCCTTGCAATGATCAGTGCTAGTGTGGTCCCATGATCATCTTCAGCAGGTGGCATGGCAACCGCTTTTTTTTGGACTTAGGTTGTACTTCCAGGAAGTATAAGTGGTTAAAGAAAAAGTGTATCTAATATGTGTTAAACCTGAGATGAAAATAATTGTTGACGGTATACTCTTCTTTGGCTTATCAGACACTCGGTGACGCCTTCTTGTGGCCAGCCTCCCCTCGGTGCTGGCCCCCCATTCACTACACATACCTTCTTTGTGAATAATATATGCAGTGTTCTCCCCAGACTTTTTCCAGCCGGGTGGCATGAAAAAGAACTTGGGTGGCATGGAAAAGAAGTTGGGTGGCATGAAAAAGTAGCCGGGGGGGACGAGATGAGAGAATGCAGGGCCAGCGCTTCTCTGCACAACTCTGCTTACAGCACAGGAGGGGAGGTGAGCCGATGACAGCCGGGTGCTCACCAAAACTAGCCGGGTGGAGCACACGGCTAAAAGAGCCTGGGGAGAACACTGTATATGTATACTGTAAATGCATAACTATTTATATTCTGTAAAGGTTTGAATTCATCCAGTTTTTGATATTTCCAAATGAAAATAAATTAGCTTCAATTGGATCCCTTTTTCTGTTTCTGTAATAATAAATGAATTATTACATAATAATGTATTTAAAAGACAACTGAAGTGAGAAGTACTGTATATGGAGGCTGCCATATTTATTTTCTTTTAAGCAATACCAGTTGCCTAGCAGTCCTGCTGATCTATTTGGCTGCAGTAGTGTCTAAATAGCACCAGAAACAAGCATGCAGCCAATCTTGTCAGATCTGACAATAATGTCAGAAACACCTGATCTGCTGCATGCTTGTTTAGGGTCTAAAGGCTCATACACACATCAGACCATAGTCTTTGGAAAATGAAAGATCACAGACCAATTTTACCCCCTTCCATGTAGTATGAGAGCCATACCTACACAGTCTATTCTATGGAGCTGAACTCCCCATCAGACAGAAATCTTTGCAAGATGCTGCACACATTCAAAAGATCAGTAACTGCAAAAGATCTGTTCCTGCAAAAGATCCGTTCCTGCAAATTGCATTCATAGTCTATGAGATCTGCAGATCCTCATACACACCTTGTTTAACAGACATTCATCTGCATATCAAATCCACCAGGATGGATTTTCAGATCAGCTGATGATTGTCTGATCTGCCGATGAATGTTAGTTAAACAAGGTGTGTATGATGATCTGCAGATCTCAGACTATGAATGCAATTTGCAGGAATGGATTTTTGGCAGGAACAGATCTTTTGCAGATACTGATCTTTTGTGTCTGTACAGCATCTGTGTGTGCAGCATCTTGCAAAGATTTTTTTCTGATGCGGAGTTCAGCTCCATAGAAAAGACTCTGAAGGTATGGCTCTCATACTACATGGAAGGGGGTAAAATTGGTCTGTGATCTTTCATTTTCCAAAGACTATGGTCTGATGTGTGTATGAGACTTAAGGCTAAAAATATTAGAGACAGGATCAACAGGATAGCCAGGTAACTGGTATTGTTTAAAAGGAAATAAATATGGCAGCTTCCATATCCCTCTCGCTTCAGTTGTCCTTTAATATTTTAACATGTTCCTTTCAGCAGCAAAGGATTTTGAAACATCATGCATGATACATACAATGTACTTGTCAGTCTATGCCCCAATACAGTATTACTACATTTATGTCACGCTGTTTGCGCAGACAGCATGTGACACAAATTGCAGGACGATGGCCGGTGACAGAACAGCAGCACAGCCAGCTCCATTCTCACTCAGGCAAGTCATCGCTCCCGAGGTAAAAGTCTTTGAAATCAGACTCCGGGTAAATCAATAATGAAGGAAGAACAGGTTTATCTTTCACTTGTTCTGGTCACATGACCGGCAGAGGGGAAAGGGCAGTGAGACGAGGGTGCAGCACTGTTTGAATCTAGGCGCCAAAACTAACACACAGCACAGCTTGTTATTACATTCCCATGAGGGAGGCCCTGATAGCGCACAGTGAAAGCAGAGCAAAATGAACCAATCAGTGTGCGCGGTCAGCAAATACCTGTATAACTTGAATATTCATTCAACAGCTAGAGCTTTCAATACATTCAGGTCACATCGTATGGTAAAGTAACGTCATACCATTCTTTAAAGAGGAACTGTAAGCAGAATAAATACAGTTGGCTTTTTTTCCTACAATATTAATTTATCAATTATTTAGTTTGTCAATTACGAAATCTTTCCTCTCTGAATTATTTTCAGAAATGTAACACAGGTTGCAACATCTTTAGTACTGTCAATTGATCTCTGCGGAATGTTCATTTACTGAGTTTTCTAAAGCCAGTACAAAAACATAGCTGGTTTCCCAGAATGCTCTGGGGGAAAAGTCAGCATAATAAAAAGCTTAGGATAAGCATCATTGGGAGGGTGGGGCTACATACCAATATACAGCAATTTAGAGACGGGCCGCGATTGAGACCAGTTTAGAGCCGTGCACAACTCCCAGCTGGGGCACAAGTAATAGAGCCGCCAGTGGGAGAACTGAGGCGACCTAGTCCTAGAGGATGCAGAGGGACCTCACGGACTATGGGCCTGCAGGAAGCCCAAGGTAAGTTCAGAAATACATTTTTAACCTTAGTTCAAGTTCACGTCAAAGAGGAAATTCAGTGAAAAAAATGTAATAAAAAAGTGCTTCATTCTTCCAATAATTATAAATAAACTAGGTTGACCTAAGCCTGTCTAAAAACGGGCTCTAGGTCTCTGTCCCACTGTCCACCATGCGTGCACACACCTGTCCGGCTCCCTGGCCCCGTCCTCCTGTCCCAATGCTGTCTGTGGTGCACATGCGCAGTAGTGCAAACGCACGGACAGGATGGCGCAGGGATACAGGAGTTTTATTACGTAGGATGATTCAGTGTTTGCCCATTGTGCATAGTTACAAAGTTATTTGGGTTGAAAAAAGACATACGTCCATCGAGTTCAACCAGAGAACAAAGTACAACACCAGCCTGCTCCCTCACATATCCCTGTTGTTCCAGAGGAAGGCGAAAAACCCTTACAAGGCACGGTCCAATTAGCCTCAAAAGGGAAAAAATTCCTTCCTGACTCCAGATGGCAATCAGATAAAAATCCCTGGATCAACACCACTGGGCATTACCTAGTAATTGCAGCCATGGGCATCTTTCAACGCAAGGAAAGCATCTAAGCCCCGTTTAAATGCAGGTATAGAGTTTGCCATAACGACTTCCTGTGGCAATGCATTCCACATCTTAATCACTCTTACTGTAAAGAACCCTTTCCTAAATAAATGGCTAAAGTGTTTTTCCTCCATGCGCAGATCATGTCCTCTAGTCCTTTGAGAAGGCCTAGGGACAAAAAGCTCATCCGCCAAGCTATTATATTGCCATCTGATGTATTTATACATGTTAATTAGATCCCCTCTAAGGTGTCTTTTCTCTAGAATAAATAAACCCAGTTAATCTAACCTTTCTTGGTAAGTGAGACCTTCCATCCCACGCATCAATTTTGTTGCTCGTCTCTGCACCTGCTCTAAAATTGCAATATCTTTTTTGTAATGTGGTGCCCAGAACTAAATTCCATATTCCAGATGTGGCCTTACTAGAGAGTTAAATAGTGGCAATATTATGCTAGCAGGGACAGTATTATGCTCTCCCTGATTTACATTGACATTTATCACATGGTGACATTTTTACTGCTGGCAGGTGATGTCAGTGGAAGGAGATGCTGCTTGCTTTTTTGGCAGTTGGAAACAGCTGTAGACAGCTATTTCCCACAATTCAATGAGGTTCACTGCAGTGCTTGCACTCGACGATCGGACTGCAGCATTTTTGTAGCGATCCTGGAGAGATTGCATTGACTGGATGCAGGCCCAAAACGCAATCAGAGAATCGCTGTGAAAACTGTTCATGGGAAATCGCAAATTGCCCGCAATTAGCCAAATCGTAAAGAGGCCAGAATGGATCCCAGGCCTAAAGGTTTGCAATCACTGGTCTAGGGCCAATTATCTTACCAGCACCTCACAAAAACAGTGAGGTTAGGTTCTCAGAGGTCAGTTGCATCACTCACGCATTATAAATGACTGTGAACTGCAAAGGGGACTGACCATAGACGTCAATACAAAGCCTGCATGCATCGAGTTAGAATAACAGGATCCCCTACTGTGAACAGGACCATAGAATTGAATGGGAAGTGAGTTGAAATGCAGAATTATTCTGCAACACAACTGACCGCTGTGAACAGGGCCTGAGAAAACATAACACAAACTCCATGTTGATAGTGTTCTGGCCAATAACTGAACCTAGGTCTGCAAGGCAAGAGTATAATTCTGCAAAGACGAGCACCTTAAGAACATACTAAAAAGACTGTGCAGATCAGCAGCACGCTATGGAGTCATCCCTGTGCTCTCTCGTCCCGTGAGGAAGCAACATGTACCACACCTGTGTAGAAGCACGGAGCCTTCTATGCCGCTTTGTGCCACTGCACAGGTTCGTGCCACTGCACAGGTTCGTGCCGCCTTGCAGTGCAGCCACACACATACATGGACGGTGGCACAGCAACCCGAACATATTTGACAAGCTCTTGTTCAGAGGGTTGCAGGACTGGAACAGTGAGCTTGGGGGATGGGTATCCGACCTCAGGTACACTTTACAACTTCTCCATTAGTAACTGGAGCCATCCATCACATTAAAGGACCAATAAATAGACTTGAAAAGTCCAAGGGGGAGAACTTCCTTCTGACACTCTTAGGGCTCTTTCACATCAGAGCTTGCGTTGGAGAACGCTCAAGGCATACGTTTTGTTGTATGCGTTTTAATGCGTTTTGATATGCGTTGCACTGCAGTGAGTGTGCATTTTTAATGCGTTACAGCACATAGGAAAACGCAGGTAATTTTCTTTTCTTTTAGTTTTCAACTTTCTACATTGTTCCTCTGTTGCATTCTGGGACTGATTGCCTGCGTTAACGGATTAAAAACGCGCATAGTGTGCGTTTTACATTGACTAACATTGTAACGCATAAAGCTAGCGTCGGCCGAAAAACTGCGCCTGGGTGCACTGTAACGCAACGCACAAAAAGGCTGTGTTATATGTGAAAGCTAAAATGAAAGTCTATGGGCGTTTTGATTTTACCTTGGGCAACGCAAACTTTACCCTTTGCGTTGAAACGCAGAAAATCTGCCCTAATGTGAAAAAGCCCTTAGCAATAATGCTAATTTGCATAGCATTTTCTAGCGCATATCTTCAAATCATTTTCTCATGCAGGACAAAAGCGCAACATAAATGTTCTGTGGACTACACCTCCGCACCTCTATTTCATCTGCAATGGCCTGTTAAGTATCTTACATTTTTGTATTTTTAGCCGTGTGTTACCATTGTGTTTTTTACAAGAAAAGCAAATTAAAAGTTCAAGTTTTATATTGGATGAGTTGCTCCTGGAATGCTTTACCTCTTTTGATATGATTGAATGGACTTTCTATTTGATTCTGGATGTTGCACCATCATTATTGTATATGGTACACGGCTTTTTTGTAGAGTGCACTCGCCACATCACATTCTCTCGGCTCTATTGAAATAAATGTTCTGTGTCTTGTCTAGATGACATGGGCCACGGCTACACTACAGCCCTTGGAAAAACAAAAATGTAGAATTAAACCTAATAAATGAAATAGGACTACAAAAAAATGCTATGCTGTCTTTATTAAAAACACATTGGCCCATATGCAATTAAAGTAAACCTGAGACCGGGGAAAAAAAAAAGCCAGTTTTATACCTACCTGGGGCTCTCTACAGCTCCACGTCAGGGCATATTGCGCAGGTGCAGAACGCTAGCAGCCGCGGGAGCGCAACGGCACACATCTAGTGGAGGATCCAGGCAGCGTGGGAAGATGGCAAGGGACCGATCAGCCTTAAGGGAAGCCCCAGGTATGTATAATACTTTTTTTTTTCTCACAGGTACCCTTTAACTTTTACTCCTGAGTTACCGTATATCCTAAGGGCTTCTGCGCGTGCAATTTGCCGCATTTCACGTGAAGCGCAGCAAATTGCGCGCGCAAAAATCCGCAATCGCGCGAATCACTGTACTTTGCGCGCGCAAAAGTCCGCAAACGGCACTTCACGTGCTGTTTAGCACACCCGTGCTAAACAGTTTGCACGGCTTTGTGAATCAAGCCCCAAGGGCATTTTGCAGGGTTTTTTTGAGCGCCGGAAAACGCCCTAAAATACCTTGTGCAATGAATCCTTATGGGATAGTTCATATCAGCGCGTTTCATCTGCTTTCTGTTCACAAAAGCGCCGCATGTACCATTTTTAAGGCAATTTTGCTCCAATGGAAGGTATAGGAAAAGCGCAAAACGTTCACAAATCGCTTTGTGTTGCGATTGCGTTCGCGATTTTAAAAAACAATACACTGTATTTGTTCTTTTCCGGGTCAAAGAGTTCACTTTACAGTAAATAAAAAAAAAAAACGCTCAGCAAAAACGCTTTAGAAAAGCGCGTTTAAAAAAAACGCAGCACACAGTGGAGCGCCAGGAGGGGTTAAAAATTAAAAAAATAAATAAATAAAAAAATAACAAAATGCTGACGTTTGCAATTTCAATTTTAGATGTGAACAAAACCTAAGACATAATTGCCATTTTCTCTTTAAAATAACTTTCAGCATGTTACAATTGAGAAAAGTTCTGAAACGTTGGTGAAAAAGTACTATCAAAATTAATTTGAGTAATTTCTTGCTTGCTGGTGGTTTAAAATGCATTTTATTGCATTTTAAGGTGTGAAAATATCACCTACGTGAAAAGTCAGGAGAAAAAGTGACTAGCATGTGGGCCATTATAGTTTAGATTTGAAGTGTATAGGCGCTCCAGCAGCGAGAGTGCGAGTTTGTTTGGGGTTTGCTCAGGATACGGATAATTGACTCTCGGCCTACTTGTCACATACCCTTACTGAAAGCCCCAGCCCACTAAACAATAGGTGTTTCTAATGCTCTGAGGGGATGTTGTGTCCTTCTCATTAGAGAGAGGATGCAGTGACAGCTCCATAGTACTCTGGCTCTCCAAGTGTTGCATGTCAATCCGCAGCTTGCACTGTTTGTTCCTCTGTGGTCGTAAAATACAAACAACAACTTGCTTTATTCCCAGGGAAAGTCTGACACATGCCACCAGGTCTCTATGGTAACCTGTGTACACGCTAGCTGACTGCCACTTTTTTCACTCTAGCAACTCTCTTTCACCCTACAGAAGCTGAGCAAACAGTGATTTCCAAGGTCACTGCCTGTGGTTATAAAACAAGGCTATTGAAGGGCAAGCAGCAAAACAAAAAACAGTTGCTTGAGGTGGCGTAATATATATATAAAAAAAAATAAAAAAATAAAAAAAAAAAACACGTTCAACATCTGAAAACTCTCAGGTCCCTTTCACACCGGCGTGGTGCTTTGGCCTGTTTTACCGCAAGCAAACGCTACGCCAATGTAAGTCTGTGGGGCCTTTCAGAATGACGCGATGCAGCAAAAGTGACAAATTCGCCGCAACCCCGATGCGAGCGCAGGGCTGTAAACTAGGGTTGCCAGGTTAGTCCTGCAGGCAGGTATTATGGGGTTAATTTATATGTTTCATGACTTCGCACATGCTCAGTAGCATTTGTGGGCTACTTCAATGTGTATGAGGAAATGATGGCACACCTGGGGGGAAGAACCGTGACCACCTGTTCAGCAAGGCCCAAAGTAACTAACCAGGACCAAATACCTGAGCTGTTAAAATGCCCATTAACAGTACAATTATGCAGCCAACGGATCGCTGCCAATCAGATGAATGGGATCGAACCAAAAAAAAAAAAAAAAAAAAAACACATCTGATCTAATTGGCTATCAGGAATTGGGCACAACTGATTGCTTCCATTCTATTACCGCGGCGATCAGTAATGATTAATCGGCCGCGGAATTGTACCATGGGCGCTATTAGATGTTTAGTCCCAGTCTTTACCACGAATTAGGAAAAAACAGTGATGGTAATTAAGGCACAGCCGGCACCACCATAGGCCGTAATTTGAATTATGGCTATAGGGGTGCTCAGTAAGTTAATTGGGCACCGTCAAAAGACGGGAGCCTAAATTATGATAAAACCGTGTAATTCTGCCACCTGCAATAGCTGGAAGCCGAATTGCATCTTACCCCAGAGTCAATGGCCGCCTGGAGGAGGAATAGTAATTGACGCCACCGAGACTTTTTCAGGAGCATGGTGAGTAGTCTTTTCGGCTACGCCCTGCGACGAAATTTCCCAGCGCCTTAAATTACAAGTATGCTCTTTACCAGCCTTTCTTGCATCAGGCCCCAATTAGCTTATCTGTAAGATTTCGGGATGATAACTTTTCTAACCTATAACAGAGGTCATTCCATGGCAACCATTAGAAAAGGACGAGTGTAGGCAAGACCCTCTTGTCACTTATCTGCTACAAAGTCCCAGGAATTCCATATGCTCTGTATTAAATTATTCATGCTACATAATACTTAGGCAGGTAAAATGCAGATACAAAAAAGACAATTTAAGAAACAGATATTTACTAATTAGATGGCTAACTCCTGAACCCTAGTTATCCACAGGAAGTGCCTGCGGCACCACAGACACCACTGTGCCGCACAGGAACTATGTATGGGGAAAGAACAATTGCACCAGAACACTTCTATGTAAGAGATGGGATAGGTAGGAAATATTATGTTCAATCCTCATCATTCATTTCAGTTTTGGATACCATGAAAAGGAGTCAAAAACTTTTGTGGCTTTGAATGCAGTCATTAATGACGGTGTCCCAATTGTAGAGATTCCCCATCACTGTCTTCCAGTTATGAGCAAAGAAGATCATATATTTTTATTTAAAGTGGATCCGAGATGAAAAACTAACTGTAACAAGTAACTTGTCTAAATATCGTATCTAAAGTTTAGGTAGTTTACACAGCAAATCTAGCTGCAAACAGCTTCAACAGTTTATGATTATTTATTCCCGTGATACAATGAGGGCAGCCATGTTCTGTTTGTCACATTACACACAGGCAAGCTGCTCTGCACCGCCAGCCCTCAGCCTGTGAAAACTTCACTCCCCTCTGCCTCTGAAATTTCCGGCTATTAACCTCCTCCTCCTGCCCAGACTGAGCTTTCATAAGCCCTTGCTACTAAGGCTCAGAGTGCCAGAAGCTGTGGGCGAGGCTTGTTTAGTTTATAGGTATTTAAAGTATTAAAACAAAAAAGTATTTGGCTTGAGGAATCCCCTAAAAACTATATGAAAGGAACACAATTATGCAATGAGTAAAAGTTTATCTCGAATCCACTTTCACCTTCAGCATCTGGGGAGCTGCCCACTTGTCCTACCCCCTCCTCTATCTATAGAACAGAACCAAGCAGTGCGTCTGAACAGCTATACTTCCTAAACAGTCATCCAAAGCAATAACTAAACAAATGGTGCTTGAATATAAACAACACAGTAAACAGAAAAACTCCAAAATACATTTTTTTTCTTATTGTAAGTCTTGAATTTACTGGTGTAAAAGGCCGGGCTAACAGTGATGACAGAAGACTGATCCAACTAGACTGTACCACAATAACTTTCCCCTATGACCAGGAGAGTCACAGAGCTGGACTTTTTGGCTGGTTGTTCTTATCCAGTAAGGCCAAGTATACGGTTCCAATGCCAATCCCTTAAAGAGAACCTGAACTGAAAATAAAAAAAAGTCAAAATACCCATACACAGGCCATACTTACCTCCTGTGTAGTCTACTACTCAATCTCTTTCTCCTCTCCTGCGTCCCATTTGTCCACTGTGATCAATGGATTTCTCCGTCCTCCATTTTAAAAATGGCTATTACCCTCTAACAGCTTCCTGTTCAGCACACTGTTAAACTGTAATATCACTCACTTGAGCCATTGGGAAACATGGACATTACCTTGCACATTCAGTTGTAACTGACAGCTACTGATATATAACTGACTGAAACTGGTATATTTCAGTTCTGACAAAATATTGTCGGAACTGGAAGGGATCATTGTAAGAAGAAAATGGTGATGTATGTAATATTCATTTGCAGCTACTTCATGTGTTTATTTTAAACGATTTTCCTCGCTTCAGGTTCCCTTTAAGAACATATTCAAGCAGAACTCCACCTTTAAAGGGAACCTGAACCAATTAAAATTATTTAAAATAAACACATGATGTACCTGTAAAGAATATTACATACGTGCCATCAGCTCCTCTCAGAAGTTCTTCTTACAACGATTCCTTCCAGTTCTGACAAGATTTTGTCAGAACTGAAATATATTAGTTACTGTTCGGTTTATATCAGTTGCTGTCAGTTACAACTGAAAGGACAACTGATGTGCAAGGTCATTTCCATGTTTCCCTATGGCTCAAGTGGGCGATATTATAGTTGAACAGTGTGCTGCCCAGGAAGCTGTTACAGGGTCAATGCCATTTTCAAAATACAGGACAGAGAATTTAATTGATCACAGTGGACAAACAGGAGACAGGAGAGGAGAAAGAAATGGATGAGTAGACTACACGGAAGGTAAGTATGACAGGTGTATGTTTATTTGAACTTTTATTTTTCAGGTTAGAGTTAAGCTTTTACGTACAACAACAGTATTTAATTATTTGGGGCCTGTGAATATATATCGGAAACAAACACTGAATAAGTCCTTTTGACAGTTGGACAACCAATATCAACCAACCATCTGCTCAGTGAATGGCTATTCATGCAGCCTGACAACCTGATCTACTGGAACTGATATCTTCCAGAAGGGAACTGGTAGTGTCAGGTATCCATGGCAACCCCCCTGGCTGTAGTGGTAAAATTAGGAACTCCTTTTTAAAAATAGCATTCCTGACAAAACTTGTCTATTTCTTTAAATAGAATAGGGAAGGGACAGAACTACTGTCAAGATTTTAATGATGTTGTTGCTCCTACTTGAGAGATTTCCCTTTGCTTCCATTTCTAGAAACACGAACAGGAAATTAGGGCTAAGGCCCACTTTTGAGCGCACTAGCAGATTCACCATCATAGGCAAAATGCTACGCAAATCACTAGCATTTGGGATTTCTAGTGGGTCCCAGCCCTTCGAGAAATTCTCCCCTGAGGGAGAGGACACAGCACCTTCGACTACAGTTCCCAGACAGGATGTCCTGTTTGGGAAATTTATCACTAGCACCTGTTTGGGTGACAGTTGGACATAGTCAATAAGATGCCAGTAATTCCAATTTGCATACAAGTTGAAACCAAACCTGAACCAAAAATAAACGAGATAAAAAAAAAAAATATTCTATCTAGTGCCCTAATCCTAAATACGACTTTCATAGAATCCCAGAGTTTTATTTTGTATTTAAAAGCTAAAAAAGTAGGTTGAATGTTTTTTATGGTCTCAGCTGAATGACACAGCTTCTTTGCTACATACACACGCTGGATTCAATTAATCCTAGGCAGCCATTAAGGACTACCTCTGCAAAGAATCTAGCACGTAAAGGAGACCACCCCACCACCCCTGACGCCCAACTGACCCCCTAATAACACCACCAGACGGAAGCCACTGCGCTGTGTGAGAAGGAAGACTCTGGATGCCATAAAGCCTTCCCGGGCCTTGGTCTGTCCCGTCATTCCTTCACTGTCCCTGGTAGAAGTTATTTGGCCTGCTAGGTTTTTGATAGTCCTTGGGCAGCCTACAGAGGTACTCTCGTCCCTGTTTCTGAAGACAATGCAATTCTGTACTGTGCATGCGCCAGCCCGGATAACGGATGCGCTCGCCTTCAGAAGTACTTGGCGATGTTAGTACTTCCGTAGGCATTAGGTCGGATAAATTCCACTGGGGACAGTGGAGGAATGACGGGCCAGACGGTGGATCGAGAAGGCTCTATGGTATCCAGACTCTACTTAGGTAATGTGAGTTTCCTCATTTCAGGTTCCCTTTATAGAGTTCTGTGGAAAAATAAATAACAGAAGTGCAGTTGTCCTTTAAATTGTATTCTCAGGCAATAGAAAGAACTGGTTATGAAACTGGTATTCAAAAGTCGCATCATACTTGCATCATTCACTAATGCATCTATTGTCTAGCCATAACCATAGCAGCAGAAACAAGAAGAGCTTCCAGTTCATTAATACAGAAACTAGAAGAAACAACTAAACATATAGATAAGTATTCACAAGATGTCCCGTATATTCACTAGACACAAACATCTGCTCACAGAGACTTGCATTGAGTATTACAGTGAATGGTAAATGATTATTTATAACATGACTTGTATTCAGAGTAGTCAGGAAGAAAAGAGTAACAACCAGACTTGGATAAGTCTGGTTGTTCTGTATAATAAGAACTATCAGAACATGGACAGTGGGTGTATTCTATAGCAGACAACAGTGGTCATTACAGAAACAAGAGAAATCACATAAGACTTACAGCACAGAAAGTCGCTTCAGGTACGATACTTACCTAATGAAGAAGGCGCTTTCCTGGTCCTCACTGTCCCCTTGTTCCACCACTGTCCCCCGTTGAAGTTATGTGTCTTCAGGACTCCTCAGCAGTAATCAGAAGTACTCGCGTCCCCCAGGTACTTCAGAAGATGTCTGTACAGCGCATGTGCAAGCAACCCCACACTTGCAGGTGTGCAGTGGGGATCCTCTCATCTTCAGCAGACTCCCCAAGGAGGGCTGAAGACATACTTGGCCAAACTGGTTGAAGAGCTTCACCAGGGCCTGACAATGGAACAGAGGGATGGAGAGAGGACCAGGAAGGATCCAGAGCTTTCCCTCTCCATAGGCATCTATTTTTTAATTCTGTTTACTTCTGGTTCACTTTAATGTTGGGAATACACAGCTCAATTCTGAGCCATTTAGATGGCTCGATAATTTCCGACATGTCCGATCTCCCGCCCGATCGTTTCCACGCTCAATTCTGCATGGAGGACAACAGGAAAAGATAAGAAAAACGAGCGGAAGATAAGAGAATCACCTGCAGAATTGAGCGCGGAAACCGATCGGGCATAGAATCGAGCGGCAAAAATCGAGCCGTACATGCCCAGCATTACTCCGACCTCCCATTTTAACCTCCTCCTAATGCCTTACCCTATCATAACTTAACTTTAACCCGTTCCTGACTCCTAACCTCCATTCTTAACTGTAAACCCGGTCCTGACACCTTACCTTCCTTCTTCCTGGTAACTCCTTTCTGACATCTAATCCCAATCTAATCCTAACTTTCCTTCCTTGCTGATGCTTAACCCCAACAAGGCTTGGACCACATTTGCAACCACGGAAAACCACTGCAGTTTTCTGCAGACAATTTTGCGCATTCAGTTTGTGTTTCAACACGTTTCACCCACCACTTGCTGGCAGTCTATGGTATCGCCACTGAAAAGCATTACGTACAATTTCACATTGTGCGAAATTGCATGCGATTGGTGCAAGCCTTAACTCTCTTCTCATCAGTAACTCTTTCCCAACACCTAATCTTAACCACCAACCCTAAGAACTAAAAGTACCGTAAATACTTGCATATAAGCCGACCCGTGTATAAGCCGGGGTACACACTTTTCCCTTAGAAACCAGGAAAAAGGGATTGACTCACATATAAGCCCCCATCCGGTATAGCCCCCTCCACAGTAGCCTGATGTGCCCACAGTGCAAGTCAGCCCCTCGGCCCATAGCCAGATTTGCCCCAAGGATGATACCACTGTGTCTTAAGACGTTATAGATATGAGACACAGCGATTGCCACACAGAAAGCATCCCTGATCATTGCACGACTGACACGTTGCTTGCACACTCCGATTCACAAGCCAGGGGACACAGGTAGTCTTGAGCAGCACACTCTGCACACCATGTTGCAGGGGATAGGGGCACAGACACAGCATGGATCCAGCTGGCAAGAGCAGAATCACTAGTGCACAATCCTTAAAGGGAACCTAAATTGAGAAGGATATGGATTTTTCCTTTTACAATATTACCAGTTGCCTGACTCTCCTGAGGATTCTGTGCCCCTAATACTTTTAGCCACAGCCCCTGAACAAGCATGCAGATCAGGTGGCTGGATAGTGTAATGGTTAAGGGCTCTGCCTCTGACACAGGAGACCTGGGTTCGAATCTCGGCTTTGCCTGTTCAGTAAGCCAGCACCTATTCAGCAGGAGACCTTGGGCAAGTCTCCCTAACACTGCTACTGCCTATAGAGCGCGTCCTAGTGGCTGCAGCTCTGGCACTTTGAGTCCGCCAGGAGAAAAGCGCGATATAAATGTTCTGTGTCTGTGTTTGACTGAAGTCAGACTGAATTAGCTGCATGCTTGTTTCAGCCACTACTACAGCCAAAGAGATCAGTAGGACTGCCAGGCAACTAGTATTGTTTAAAAGCAAATATCCATATCCCTCTCAGTTTAGGTTCCCTTTAAGCTCCTCTGTCAGTAACAAAACCTGCTCCACCATTCGCTCCACTGACTAGCATATAAGCCGAGGGACTAACGCTTCAGCACAATTTCTGTGCTGACAAATTAGGCGAGTATATACAGTAACCTCCTCCTTGGCGTCTAACCCTGATAATTCCAACCAATAAACACCTTTCACCTTGAGATTCAGTTTCAGATTCCATTGGCCATTGCTTCTTCCTCAAGTTGATAACTTCCTGGTCCCAATGACACATCGCTCAAACCATACATCACACCACCAATATATGGCCAGCATGTTGGCGCAGTGGATAGCACTCTCATCTTGCAGAGTGCTTGGGACTCTGGCTCGAATCTGGGCCAAGACACTATCTGCATGGAGCTTGTATGTTCTTCTCTGTGTAATCCAGTTTCCACCCACATCCCCCAAAAATTGGTCACAGACTGCAATAGGAACATAAAGACAATGGCAGACTATGGGAGGGATTCAATCGTGAGTTCCCCTAAAGGACAGTTAGTGACATGAAATGCAATTAACTCGTTCTCCTGAGATATCTCCTAGGAGATGATTTTCATATTCTTTTTAAATTAACTTTTAAGTATATTACAATTTAAAAAAGTACCCAAAAGTCGGTGAAAAAGTACTATCAAAATTATTTTTAGTATTTTCTTGCATGCTAATGGTTTAAAGGGACACTTAAGTCAAACAAAAAAAATGAGTTTTACTCACCTGGGGCTTCCAATAGCCCCCTGCAGCTGTCCGGTGCCCTTGCCGTCTCCCTCCGATCCTCCTGGCCCCACCGGCAGCCACTTCCTGTTTCGGTGACAGGAGCTGACAGGCTGGGGACGCGAGTGATTCTTCACGTTCCTGGCCACAATAACGCCATCTATGCTGCTATAGCATATATCATATACCATATAGCAGCATAGAGGGTGCTAATGTGTCTGGGAACGCGAAGAATCACTCACGTCCCCAGCCTGTCAGCTCCTGTCACCGAAACAGGAAGTAGCTGCCGGTGGGGCCAGGAGGATCGGAGGTAGACGGCGAGGGCACCGGACAGCTGCAGGGGGCTATTGGAAGCCCTAGGTGAGTAAAACTCATTTTTCTTGTTTGACTTAAGTGTCCCTTTAAATGGCATTTTATAACGAGGTTATATCACCTAGAGGAAAACTCAGGAGAAAAAGGGGAGTTGCATATGGGCCAATAAGCACTATATGAAGCACTGTGCTATACATAGATATACTTAAATAACAGTGCTATAGCAAAACAAAGTGATCATTATAATAATAACAATAATAATAATTAGATGCTGAAGGTGTCTACCTATCTACCTGCTTTCTCAACTCTTTAGTATGGTAAGGCTGCATTTCCACTTTTGCGGTGCGAATCGCCACGGTAAAAATTCGCACGCGAATTTGCATGAAAATTTGCATGGATGACGATGTATGCGAATTTAACTATGGCAGTGCTGGTGTGCTTTTCCATTGTTTCTATGCAAATTTTCATTAGAATTCGCATGAAAATTCACATACCCAAACCTCATGCGAATTTCCTATTAAATACATTGTATGCGATTCGCATAGCGGTATGCGATATGCGAATTCTGATGGCTCTGCCATGCAAATTTTTTCTGCACAGAAAAACGCAACGGAATTCCTGACAAGTGGAAACAGTCCAATTCACTTGTATTGCTATCCGATTTTGCATGCGAACTCGCGATAGTGGAAATGGGCCCTAACTATGGCAAAGTGAATAGTATAGAATAGTATAGAAGAAAAAAAAACAAGCTTGTATTCTGTAGTAAAGAAGGAAGGGATATCTGCTAACAAAAGAGAAACAATGATAGAAAAGTTATATTGATAAAGGAGACTCCATATGACAGAAAGTACAATGAAAACTTGCAGACAAGTGATAAAGCCAGAAATGCTGCAGAAGTGAACGTGCCTCTTGCCATAGAGAGCAGCACAATACTACAAGAATAGAATAGCCAGCAGTGCAGAAGAGCAGCCAGGCCCCAGGACATGCAGCCCAGGCACACAATAGATCCTCTGAGGGATCCAGTTACAGCACACACACCTCCCCATGGATCGGCAGAGATCACACAGGGGATCCAGTCCCGGGTCACTCACCGATCAGCCCGCATCTCCCGGCGCGCACACAGCGCTATACTCCGCATTTGAAAAGTTATCTCTCTCCCTCCCCAACGTTCAACTTTCTTCCCAGCTGACAATAGCTGCCTCCGCCTCCTCTCCTTCTCCCAGCCCCCTCCTATCCCTCCCCGGCCGCCGCTGCTCTGCCCTCCCCGCCGTCTCCTAGGCGAAGCTTGTGTTGTGATGAGCGGAGGCAGCTGATTGGAGGATAGAGACAGGCTGTCACTGTGTACAGGGCTGCCTGTGGCGCTCACCTGCTCCGCAGCGGGGCTCAGCTTCCACAGATACTGGAGGCAGATCCTTCTAGCCTGGTCACAGAGCCCCCCACTGTCTGACACTAGAGGAATGAGGGGGAGAATAACAACTAAAGTTAGGGGAAAACAGAGCTCCAAACTGTCCCTTTTTCAGAGGGGCAGTCCCTCTTTGGCAACTATAAATCTCTCTGTCCTTCTTACTCATTTGTCCCTTTTTCAGGACTGCTGTACAGATCTATGTAATGTATGTATTCTTCTACTGAAAAGTGTGTTTAAAGGATACGTCCAAGCTCATTAAAAAATAAATTCGACTTACCTGGGGCTTCCTCCAGCCTCTGGCAGCCGTCCTGTGCCCTCGTCGAAGCTTCGGTGGCTCCCGGTCCCCTCCGGTGCAGATGCCAACCTCGCCAGGTCGGCTTTTTCTGCGCTCCACCGTGCAGCTCACGTGGTCGCGCTGACATCAGGCCTGCGCAGTACAGTCCTGATGTCGTCAGCGTGAGGGCACAGGACGGCTGCCAGGAGCTGGAGGAAGCCCCAGGTAAGTGGATTTTTATTTTTTCATTAGATTGGACTTATCCTTTAATATTTCTGAAATTTTATATCGACAGTATCTGACCCCAGTGGCCCTGTCTAAAATGTATCCTGATGCTTCTGATATTTGTTGGAGGTGTTGGACAAATAAAGGAACCCTGTGTGAAGTGATATCACCTTTATGGCATGAAGTTTGAAACTTGATGACACTGGTTCTTGGTATCTCAGTTCCCCTGGACCCACTTACTATATTACTCAGCGCTGTCTCACCCATGACGCCAAGTGACGCATGTGCGTCAGGTGGCATGGGACGCAGGAGCAGCATCTCGGCTGACTCTCTCCCACCTTACCTGCGGCCGCTGATCATATTACCATCTGAGAAGGGGTCGAGTCCTGCGTGAACGCGGGTGGACGACGTCCACTATTTCTTGAGCGTGGACGCCGTCCACCCTTGCAGGACTCGTATCTTTCTCCCCAGTTCCTTCCTGGTCGGTCCTGGAACGCAGAGCAGCAGTCATGTGACACTGCTCAGTCACATGACCGCTCAGCGCTATTTCCTCCCTTCTCCCCTCCTCTCTATAATGTGGGCGGTAGCGTAATGACGTGCAGGGGCAGTACGTCTACGCTTTTCATCCCGCCAAGCAGCGCCATTCAGTCAACCGCAGCCCCAGAGAGACAGAGTCACTCACAGCTTTAGCGCTGTTTTGATTTGATTTCCTCGCTGAGTACCCGGGCCACTTTGCTCTCGCTCGCCTCTCAGACTCAGCAGAGGTCAGCACCTACTGTGCTTGTTGGTAGCAAGTTGCTGGCTGCATTTTAGTCAGTGACACTGACAGTCTAGTCTGCCATTCTGCCTGCCAGTGGCAGATGCCTGATATTGACCTCTAGTCTGCCATTCTGCCTGCCAGTGCCAGATATTGCCTGATATTGACCTCTAGTCTGCCATTCTGCCTGCCAGTGTCAGATATTGCCTGATATTGACCTCTAGTCTGCCACTCTGCCTGCCAATGCCAGATATTGCCTGATATTGACCTCTAGTCTGCCATTCTGCCTGCCAGTGCCAGATATTGCCTGATACTGACCAGGGGTGCAGCTAAGGTTTTTGTGGCCCCAAGCGGACTGTAGGAAGTGGCCCTATCCTGCAGCGCACCTCGCGCGCCGCGGCAAAAAATGGGTGTGGCTATCACGCATAAATGGGAGTGACCATGACATGTGGGTGGAGCTGGAGGGCGGATTGGGGCGGGGCTGTTTGCGGGGAAAATGGATGTGGGGGTGATTGAGGCGCGCGCAGTGCGCCGCGCCGAAAGATGGATTTGGCCATGACATTGTATGGGCGGAGCTTAACCGTAGCACAGCAAATATATAGCCAACTATGACCATTAAATAATAAATGCAGCATCAGTTACCCCAGACACCAGAAAATAAAAATGCAATTTGTGCAACATTTCAGCAGAAAACAAACGCAATTTGTGCAACATTTCAACAGAAAGCAAACAGAATTTGGGCCACATTTCAGCAGAAATCAAACGCAATTTGGGCCACATTTCAGCAGAAATGAAACGCAATTTGGGCCACATTTCAGCAGAAATGAAACGTAATTTGGGCCACATTTCAGCAGAAATCAAACGTAATTTGGGTACATTTTCAGCAGAAATCAAACGCAATTAAGGCCACATTTCAGCAGAAATCAAACGCAATTTGGGCACATTTTCAGCAGAAATCAAACGAAATTAGGGCACATTTTCAGCAGAAATCAAACTCAATTTGGGCACATTTTCAGCAGATATCAAACGCAATTAGGGCACATTTTCAGAGCTGCAAAAATAAAAGAATTTACTCACCTGGCACTGGCAGAAGTCTTCTCTCCCCGTCTCCTCTCCTGGCCGGCTCCTCAGGCGCGCAGTTCCCACGGAGCTCCCTCCCTCCTCCAAGCTCCCGCGCTGATTGAATCAGGGCTACGGGAAGATGGCCCTCCGAAGATGGATTTGGCCATGACATTGTATGGGCGGAGCTTAACCGAAGCACAGCAAATATATAGCCAACTATGACCATTAAATAATAAATGCAGCATCAGTTACCCCAGACACCAGAAAATAAAAATGCAATTTGTGCAACATTTCAGCAGAAAACAAACGCAATTTGTGCAACATTTCAACAGAAAACAAACAGAATTTGGGCCACATTTCAGCAGAAATCAAACGCAATTTGGGCCACATTTCAGCAGAAATGAAACGCAATTTGGGCCACATTTCAGCAGAAATCAAACGCAATTTGGGTACATTTTCAGAAGAAATCAAACGCAATTAGGGCCACATTTCAGCAGAAATCAAACGCAATTTGGGCACATTTTCAGCAGAAATCAAACGAAATTAGGGCACATTTTCAGCAGAAATCAAACTCAATTTGGGCACATTTTCAGCAGAAATCAAACGTAATTATGGCACATTTTCAGCAGAAATCAAACGCAATTAGGGCCACATTTCAGCAGAAATCAAACGCAATTTGGGCACATTTTCAGCAGAAATCAAACGCAATTATGGCACATTTTCAGCAGAAATCAAACGCAATTAGGGCCACATTTCAGCAGAAATCAAACGCAATTTGGGCACATTTTCAGCAGAAATCAAACGCAATTAGGGCACATTTTCAGCAGATATCAAACGCAATTAGGGCACAGTTCAGCAGAAATCAAACGCAATTAGGGCACAGTTCAGCAGAAATCAAACGCAATTAGGGCACATTTTCAGCAGATATCAAACGCAATTAGGGCACAGTTCAGCAGAAATCAAACGCAATTAGGGCACAGTTCAGCAGAAATCAAACGCAATTAGGGCACATTTTCAGCAGATATCAAACGCAATTAGGGCACATTTTCAGCAGAAATCAAACACAATTAGGCAACAGTTCAGCAGAAATCAAACACAATTAGGGCACAGTTCAGCAGAAATCAAACACAATTAGGCAACAGTTCAGCAGAAATCAAACACTATTAGGGCACAGTTCAGCAGAAATCAAACACAATTAGGGCACAGTTCAGCAGAAATCAAACACAATTAGGGCACAGTTCAGCAGAAATCAAACACAATTAGGGCACAGTTCAGCAGAAATCAAACACAATTAGGGCACAGTTCAGCAGAAATCAAACACTTATAGGGCACAGTTCAGCAGAAATCAAACACAATTAGGGCACAGTTCAGCAGAAATCAAACACAATTAGGGCACAGTTCAGCAGAAATCAAACACTTATAGGGCACAGTTCAGCAGAAATCAAACACAATTAGGGCACAGTTCAGCAGAAATCAAACACAATTAGGCAACAGTTCAGCAGAAATCAAACACAATTAGGGCACAGTTCAGCAGAAATCAAACACAATTAGGGAACAGTTCAGCAGATATCAAACGCAATTAGGGCACATTTTCAGAGCTGCAAAAATAAAAGAATTTACTCACCTGGCACTGGCAGAAGTCTTCTCTCCCCGTCTCCTCTCCTGGCCGGCTCTTCAGGCGCGCAGTTCCCACGGAGCTCCCTCCCTCCTCCAATCTCCCGCGCTGATTGAATCAGGGCTACGGGAAGATGGCCACCCGAAGCCCTGTACTGGAGGCATAGTCTCCAGAGCAGGGCTTCGGCGGTGGCCATCTTCCCGTAGCCCTGCCCTACTCTGCTCTGCCAGCCCCGCACGGCTGCAGGAAAACAGTGACGTCACGCCGACGTCACTGAGCCGCCGAGGCCCCTACGATCTTGAGGCCCCAAGCGACCGCTTGGTTCGCTTTATGCCTCGCGGCGCCCCTGATACTGACCTCTAGTCTGCCACTCTGCCTGCCAGTGCCAGATTTGACCTCTAGTCTGCCTGCCAGTGCCAGATTATTGCCTGATAATTGACCTCTAGTCTGTCTGTGCCACTGCCAGATATGTTGCCTGATAATTGGCCTCTAGTCTGCCTGTCAGTGCCAGATTATTGCCTGATAATTGACTTCTAGTCTGTCTGTGCCACTGCCAGATATATTGCCTGATATTGACCTCTAGTCTGCCTGCCAGTGCCAGATATATTGCCTGATATTGACCTCTAGTCTGCCTGTCAGTGCCAGATATATTGCCTGATAAATGGCCTCTAGTCTGCCTGTGCCACTGCCAGATGTTGACCTCTAGTCTGCCTACCAGTGCCAGATATATTGGACACCGTTGTCATTTTTATTGATTCCAAAACCTTTAGAACTAATTATTGGAAAATAATGACAATTAACAAGGTTGCCCAAACTTATTTTTTTTTTTGGGGGGGGGGGGGGCGGCCGGGGTCGGGGTGAGTCCACTCACCTCTTTTCCCAGGACTAGACCCCTGCTTCTCAGCTGCCGTTTCCTCTAAACTCCCCCTCCTCTTCATGTCGCCGCCACTGCACTGCAGACCTCATATCAGAGCAGCCCACCACACGCTGTGACAGAACAGCGGCTCCCATAGCAGCGTGCATATACAGGAAGTAATTAGAGATATGAGCATGGACTGTTGTAGCAGCACACCTGCCGGATCAGTTAAGTTGCTATGCTGCTAAAAAAAACTTTGCAGGTGCCCTGGGAAGCACAAGCTGGGTGGAGACCTGGCAGGGCCAGCAGCACACTGGGGGCCCAGAGGCAATTGCTTAGGTTGCCCCTATGGTAGTGCCAACCCTTCACACAGTGATGCATCAAGAGTCTTCTGAGCCACAGTTTGCACCAAACCACCCTTCAAACCCACTCACCTGCCCCCCTAAACAACTCTCCTCTCCATCTCCTTGCAGTATAGCTCAGCCCCCACCCCCGCTCCTACAATAAGTATAATCCTCAAACAGATAGTCAGCTTTAGGTAGCCATGTCTGCACACGTGGATCTAGTGTACTCTCCACACGTGGCCCTGCAGTATAAAGAAGCTACGTGAAGCAAACACACACACTCCCCCTCCCCAGATGCATATGCTGAAAAAGGGCGTCTGGAAAATTGGGCGGTGGGTGAAGCTACGTGAAACACACACACACACTCCCCCTCCCCAGATGCATATGCTGAAAAAGGGCGTCTGGGAAATTGGGCGGTGGGTGTAGCCACTTGTAGAATATCAGTTATATTACTGATATTCTACTATTGGGCGCTGGCTAATGCCAATAGTAAAATATCGAAACGCACAGATCCAGGAGCACCAATATTGGCTTCAAAGTAAAGTGTGCCTTGGTTACACCCCAGTACCAAGGGGCCACAGCAATGAGTATCCTCAGAAACCGGCACCACACGAAGTATTATAGCTCAATTACTTTATTCTGTCATCCAATCGCAACGACAGACTGCTGTTTCGGCCATAACAAGGCCTTTGTCAAGTTGCAGACAAAATACAAATAAACACAGTGCATATGTCAAATATATAGGAAATAAAACACACCCCTCACAATCCCATAACCAATCCCAGCAGCTCACAAAAACGGACCTGATGGGGAACATACAAGATGTCTAGACCACCAATCAGAGTAAAGGATTTCAAATGGCAGCTCACCTATGGGGGCACAGCGCAAAAACCGCCGCTACCATGGCCGCATCACAGGCTCCAGGACGCTCATGTCCCTGCTGACAACCTCCGTACATCCCGGAAGTGATGTCAGGGTAACATGACACAAGACAGGCCAATCATCGCTCCCTGTTGCCAACCAATGCGGCCAGAGCGGTATCACAGCGTAGGGACGGTGGGTGGAGCGGCAGAAAGAGCGTAGCCATAGCTACCATAGTAAATATAAACAATCAAAGCGCCGCTATCATACTCACACCCATCTCCGTACGCTGTATCCGGAATTCCGCCGCACTACCGCAGTCTGAGCTGTCAGATGTTATGTGCTGCCAGGAGCACCTGTAAAAACAAAGATAAAACATGATAAGAAAAAAGAAATGAGTATAAAACTTCTACTACATAGACATGAACAGGCTAATTTAATGACACCACCTAAATACAAAAGCATAAATCATATTCTCTGTTTAAACCTGCCCTCCCCATAGCATCCAGTCTCCTGATCCATCCAGCCTCCCTGCGTAAGAGCTCTTTAACACGATCTCCTCCCCTCCATGTATTAGGGGCCCCATCTATTGCCATCACTTTTAGCTGAGCAACACTATGACCACACATAGTAAAATGTTCAGATACTGCCTGCCCAACCGTATGATTTCTTATCGCAGATTTATGTGCAGAAATACGAAGTTTTAAATTCTGTGTGGTCATACCCACATATATATAGCTGCAGGGGCATTTAATATGGTATACAACGTAAGTTGAATCACATGTATATCTTTCTTTAATAAAATAAGTGGTACCCATCGTAGGATGTTGGAACCTATTACCCCGCATGGCATTACCACACATGTGGCATGACATACAGGGAAACATGCCAGATTTAGCCGACGAAGCGCAAGCACCCAAGGTGCTCTTGACCCGCAATTTGTCTCTAACCGTTGGAGCCCGTCGAAATGACATTAGGGTGGATAACGAAACTCCGGAACTCGAGGCAGACCATCTCTCAAAATGTACCAGTGTCTGCGCAGGCTCCTTGCCAACACATCACTACATACATTGTATGTCGATACAAAAGGAATACGGCCAAAAGGTCTCGATTTCGATCTGCGCACTGTCGTACAGGTGTCCAAACATCCAGCCGGATACCCCCGTGACCTGAATTTTTTGGCCAACTCCGATTTACGTTCCTCACAAATCCTAGGTTCACTCACTATCCTCTCCACCCTGGCAAATTGGCTTCGTGGAATGCTGGTCTTAGTGCCATCAGGATGGAAACTAAGATAGTGTAATGTAGAATTTCTATCTGTATTCTTTGTGTACAAATCCGTCGAAATTGTATTATCTTTACGACAGACCAGTACATCAAGGAAGGGTATGCGTTCATGGTCCCAATTCACAGTAAGCTTGATCGGTGGACACTGTTGGTGAACTTGTTGGACAAAATTGTCCAAGGTAGAACGTGGCCCCCTCCAAATGCAAAACACATCATCTATGTACCTCCACCAGCACACCGAGTGCTGGCAGAACAAGGGATTAAGGTACACAAAGGTCTCTTCAAATAACCCCATAAAAAGGTTTGCATAGGAGGGGGCCACGTTCGAACCCATCGCTGTGCCACATTTCTGACCATAGAAACACCCCTTATATTGAAAATAATTGCGTTTCAAAACTATTTCCAACAATGTAATCAAAAATCTGCTTTGGTCATCAGTACAATCGGAACAGGTCATCAAGTACCAATCAATAGCCTCTACACCTCCATCATGAGGGATGGAGGTGTAGAGGCTCTCCACATCCAGGGTAGCAAAAGACATCTCATCATCCAAAATTGGTATTGTTCGTAATTTAGTCAAAAACATCCCTGTGTCTTTCAAATATGAATCAACAGATTGTACTATTGGTTGTAATAATTTATCTAAATATCTGGCCAGGGGAACAAACACAGAACCCACACCAGCCACAATAGGCCGCCCCGGAGGGCATACTAACGTTTTATGAATTTTTGGCAAGATGTATAAATGTGGCGTGGAGGGGTTCTGCTGTTTAAAAAAATTACACAAATCCTCATCAATAATTCCCTTAGCATTTGCTGACCAGGCATGGTCGGAAGAGCCCATTTCCGTTTCCGGGACAATTCCGCATACCGTCATACCGAAATTCCACTACCGTTTCATTCCGACGGTATACCGGAGCTATTCCGAAGGAAAAATCTCTCTCTCTCTCTCTCTCTCTCTCTCATATCATCAAGTAGGGAATTGCAGATTTTCAAAACAGCTTATATACCATAGCTGGGATTTGAACCCAGGACACAGTGTGTAGTAGGTATCTGTCTTACCCTCTAGACCATGAACCACACTACATGCTAAAGCAGGCCTAGCATAAATCATACTACCATTATGATCAATTCAATAGAAAAAGTAGCATGATTAAGGATTTTTACTTTTTGAAAAGCATGCTTATATACCATAGCTGGGATTTGAACCCAGGACACAGTGTGTAGTAGGTATCTGTCTTACCCTCTAGACCATGAACCACACTACATGCTAAAGCAGGCCTAGCATAAACCATACTACCATTATGATCAATTCAATAGAAAAAGTAGCATGATTAAGGATTTGTACTTTTTGAAAAGCATGCTTATATACCATAGCTGGGATTTGAACCCAGGACACAGTGTGTAGTAGGTATCTGTCTTACCCTCTAGACCATGAACCACACTACATGCTAAAGCAGGCCTAGCATAAACCATACTACCATTATGATCAATTCAATAGAAAAAGTAGCAT
Organism: Hyperolius riggenbachi; assembly: GCF_040937935.1. Classification (NCBI taxonomy): domain Eukaryota; kingdom Metazoa; phylum Chordata; class Amphibia; order Anura; family Hyperoliidae; genus Hyperolius; species Hyperolius riggenbachi. Next base: position 88,458,309 of record NC_090646.1, read on the forward strand.
AATTAAGGATTTGTCCTGGGTTCAAATCCCAGCTATGGAATATAAGCATGCTTTTCAAAAAGTACAAATCCTTATTCATGCTACTTTTTCTATTGAATTGATCATAATGGTAGTATGGTTTATGCTAGGCCAGCTTTAGCATGTAGTGTGGTTCATGGTCTAGAGGGTAAGACAGATACCTACTACACACTGCATCCTGGGTTTAAATCCCAGCTATGGAATATAAGCATGCTTTTCAAAAAGTACAAATCCTTAATCATGCTACTTTTTCTATTGAATTGATCATAATGGTATGTATGTATTCCCTGTATGTCATGCCACATGTGTGGTAATGCCATGCGGGGTAATAGGTTCCAACATCCTACGATGGGTACCACTTATTTTATTAAAGAAAGATATACATGTGATTCAACTTACGTTGTATACCTTATTAAATGCCCCTGCAGCTATATATATGTGGGTATGACCACACAGAATTTAAAACTTCGTATTTCGGCACATAAATCTGCGATAAGAAATCATACAGTTGGGCAGGCAGTATCTGAACATTTTACTATGTGTGGTCATAGTGTTGCTCAGCTAAAAGTGATGGCAATAGATGGGGCCCCTAATACATGGAGGGGAGGAGATCGTGTTAAAGAGCTCTTACGCAGGGAGGCTGGATGGATCAGGAGACTGGATGCTATGGGGAGGGCAGGTTTAAACAGAAAATATGATTTATGCTTTTGTATTTAGGTGGGGTCATTAAATTAGCCTGTTCATGTCTATGTAGTAGAAGTTTTATACTCATTTCTTTTTTCTTATCATGTTTTATCTTTGTTTTTACAGGTGCTCCTGGCAGCACATAACATCTGACAGCTCAGACTGCGGTAGTGCGGCGGAATTCCGGATACAGCGTACGGAGATGGGTGTGAGTATGATAGCGGCGCTTTGATTGTTTATATTTACTATGGTAGCTATGGCTACGCTCTTTCTGCCGCTCCACCCACCGTCCCTACGCTGTGATACCGCTCTGGCCGCATTGGTTGGCAACAGGGAGCGATGATTGGCCTGTCTTGTGTCATGTTACCCTGACATCACTTCCGGGATGTACGGAGGTTGTCAGCAGGGACATGAGCGTCCTGGAGCCTGTGATGCAGCCATGGTAGCGGCGGTTTTTGCGCTGTGCCCCCATAGGGGAGCTGCCATTTGAAATCCTTTACTCTGATTGGTGGTCTAGACATCTTGTATGTTCCCCATCAGGTCCGTTTTTGTGAGCTGCTGGGATTGGTTATGGGATTGTGAGGGGTGTGTTTTATTTCCTATATATTTGACATATGCACTGTGTTTATTTGTATTTTGTCTGTAACTTGACAAAGGCCTTGTTATGGCCGAAACAGCAGTCTGTCGTTGCGATTGGATGACAGAATAAAGTAATTGAGCTATAATACTTCGTGTGGTGCCGGTTTCTGAGGATACTAATAGTAAAATATCGGTAATTTTACCAACATTCTACTATCGTTTTATTACTTACCTCCATCTGTGCCGTCCCACTGCCGCTATTTTCCGTGTTCTGACATTTGCCTTTCCCTGCACCTCCAGCACCCAAATTATACAGTAGGCGCCTCTATAGCTGCAATTACCAATGCAGTCTATGTGGCGCCCAAATTATCAGGCGCCCCAAGTAACCATTTTGCCCCAGATAGTAGTATTACGTAGCCATGCTACCTTATCAGTTTACCTCTTTATGAGGTGCCACATTCTGATTGGTTGCCTATTTTGATGAACTGTTCTGAGACAGTTCACACTGGGCGCTCTGGTGTACAGCTTCTTATTACGGAATGCAGAAGACCAATGAACATGCAGAACAGACTCCATGCTTTCCTATGGGAACACATAGACCTTTTCCCATCGGACCCGCAGAGGTCTGATCTCTAAGTGCCACACGCTACTTCCTGATAAACAGGAAGTAGCATCAGACGCGGAGAGAGCGGAACCTCCGTTGGTGGTACGCAAGGAGGTATGCCCTGCCCACCGCTGCTGACACCTATTAATGCTGGAGGAGGAGCCCTGAGGGGAGAGCCCGAGGTGGGGGGGGAGTGGCCCCCCTCCCCGCCATTGTAGGTGGCCAATGCTCTCCCCTCATGCTGCGACCCCTCCTGCCCCTCAAAACGGCCATGGACAGGCTGCATAATATTACCAAATCACAGCGACAAATTAATTGCACAGAACAGTAAAGTACTATCTCGTTTTACGGTTGTCTGTTATAATTTTGCTATACAGCGACCAGTTTCATACCTGTGAGTTATATTCCCCGCTCTCGTTTTCATTATCAACCGCAGTGATTTAGTATTCTCATTTTCTGGCTACATAATCTCTCCCGAATGATTTGTCTTTTGTACTTCCAGCCTTAAAAGCGAAGATACAGATTTCAGTGGGTGGATCATGTAGGCATGATCTAACCTTCAAAAGATGTCTTCTTGTGACAGGAGAATATTAAACACATATAGGGCTTGATTCACAAAGCGGTGCTAACTGTTAGCACGCCTGTGAAAACCCCCTTAGCACGTCTAAACCAGCTTTTCGCGCGCAAAACTTTATGCGCGTAAAACTTTATGCGCGTAAAACTTTACGCGCGCACTGCACAGAGCGCAGGGCGCTCCGTGCGAAGTGCCCATTAAAGCCTATGGGACTTAGCCCGCGCATAGGACTTTGCGCGCGTAAAACTTTGCGCGCAAAACTTTGTGCGCGATCTGATTGAGAAATCCTGTGCTAACCTACTTAGCACCCTGGTTAGCACGTCTAAAGACTTTAGACGTGCTAAGTAGGTTAGCACCGCATAGTGAATCAAGCCCATAGTGGGAAAGCCCAGAGTGTGATGGCTACGGAGGAGGGCTTGTATAATCATGGATTAACCCTTCACACATAGCCATATGTCTGTATATACATGGGTGTATGTATAATAGGCTTAGCTAATGCATAATAAGAAGTGGAGGATAAAAGTAAGACTATGTCCTGCAATTAATATGTCTGCAAAATAGCAACGGTTTGGCCCACATGCACACATAGAAAGAGATGCACGCCGCTACCTGCAGATTAAACATTGGATACAATCCTTAACAAAGGCCCCCATATCACACCACTCCGTACGAAAACATATGCCTTCAGCACCCCGTCTCTAAAGGACTAATCTCCATACAATATTCATTCTTAACCCGCCCTAACCGCCCCCACATACATGCATATGTTACTAGATGGGAGACAGATCTATCTGGCACTAAGGATAGAGAGGACTGGCTAAATATATGGAGTAGAATATCCAAATGCTCTTCTAATTTACACAAAATTGAAGCGACCTACAAGGTTATGACCCGTTGGTACTTAGACCTGCAAGAATAGCCAAAGTGTTTCCATCTGCAAACCCTTTCTGCTTCCGTGGTTGCAGAACACTGGGCGATATGTTACACATTTGGTGGACTTGCCCTCGGCTCACCATATATCACGTATATCGTTTACTCTCATCTTTGTTTCATAAAACTATCCCTAAAAACCCTTGGCAAGCTCTTCTGCATGAAAAAGTGGAGTCACTGACCTCGCTCCAAAATAAATAATAAGTTAGCCTCCTTTGTCTTTTTAGCAGCTACTATGTCTATTGCCGCTAATTGGAAGAAACCCTCCGTTAGCATTAGCAAAGTGAAATCCAGACTCAATTCCTTCATGGTCAATGAAAAGCTAACTAGTATTCTGAGAGATACCCATAACAATTTCAAACGGATTTGGGATCCCTGGATCCAACTCGAACATCCATCAATGGATGGTCCGCTGATAACGAGGCTATAGGACGGGAGTACCCTCTTTTCTTTTTCTCTCTCCTTTTCTCTTTCATCCTCTTTCTCTCTCTTCTTTATCTCTTTCTCAACGAATCTGCTAAGCCAACATTTGCGACCCCTTTCCTTGGTAGCTCATCTATCGCTGAACGATGGGCTCCAGGGGTCTCAGTTAGTCCTGATTGCAATCAGACTCCCTCTCCCTAATGACCTGCAGTATGCTCCAGATAGCTGGGCTTAGCCCTCTGGAGTAATCTCTACATTACTTCCGATGATCCCTATTTCCTGAGACAACTGTAACGGTTGTGGAACTTTCTCCGTGATCAGCGCACAACGCGTGCGCTGACACGGCGGAAATCCTCCACAAGCGTATATTTGCAGGCACCCAGCAAAAGGTGCTACGCACCTGTAGAGGGAAATTCCTGTCGGCAGATGGCGCTGGGGAGTGCAGAGGAACCAATCCTCTGTACCTCCACAAGTGCCAGACAGGAATTGTACGAAGCGCAGAACGCAATCGCAAGAGAGGCGATTGCGAATGAGAACGAGCAAAGGGACAGGTTGTATGTGTGTGCGCCAATCCAGTCGCCGCCCCGCGACCGCGCACACACACAACAGCAGATACGAAATAGGAACGCGATCGCGAGAGGTGCGATCGCCAGACGTGACACAAGGCAGATCAGAATAGAATACGAGGGTAGCAAAGGCACAGCAAATAATACAATAAGGAGATACGGAAAATAACAAACGCTAGCTAACCGCGAAAAACCGCACTCATTCGCAACAGTGCACGTGGTTATACGCGGTCTCCACGTGATAAGCACAATAGAGACAAGCACGCCTAACTAACCATCGACAGACAAACATGAAACAGAGGACGCGAGCGCTTGCTTAACGGTTACCTCACCGAGCCTCCAGCAAGCGTAGCAGACAAGACAGACACACGAAAACAGGGACAAGCGAGAGATAGGATCCACAGCACTAGCAAAAAGTGGCTAGCGCGATCCAGGTACTGAGTAGCAGAACAGAAGGATCCCCAGCACTAGCGAAAAGTAGCTAGCGCGATCCCAGAAGACAGAACAGAAGGATCCCCAGCGCTAGCAAAATGTAGCTAGCGCGATCCCAGGAGACAGAACAGAAGAGATAGCTGGTAGCAACCGCTGCACCAGCTATACTCCAAGAACAGAGATCAGAACCATTTCCTGTCGACCACCTTTGGGACAGGATAATGGCAACAGGCAAGACAAGACAGAACAGGCAATACAGATAATACAACCTGACTGGGCTAGAAGGGGAGCCTAAAGCAACCCCCAGGAATTAACTATACTAGATAGCAATGGCTGACACTCCAGCAGTGTCCATCAGGAACAGACCATGGAAAGGAAATGACCAGCAAAGCCTTCTGGGAAACATAAAGCTCTTATAGTGCCAGTCATCAAAGAAGGCAGGTAGGGGATTTGCATAACGAATGTATGCAAATTCCCCAGCAAGAGAACAGACCAGAAACTTGCAATGGAAAGACAGGTCTCTGTTCCAGAGACCTGCAGCCCACAGACTAGAGGAATGGACAAACAGCTGTCTGCCTGTGCAGCCAGCTGAGCGGATCATCACAGTACCCCCCCTCTAGGGATGGATTCCAGACATCCCTCAAAACTGGTATCATCACAAAACTCTAACTGAAGACTTATGAAGGTCGGGACAGCCCGACAAGGCCCAATTCCAGAGTCAGTCCATCCGAAAACCGACCTCATCGGAAGCAGAAGCCACCGAAACATGCCCATCAGCACTACAAGTCTCAGCGTAACACCCATCAGGACTGTGGACACCAGAGAAGAAGCCATCGACACCCTCCAGACAATACCCACCACCTTCCAAGGAGCGTCCAAGAATACCAAACCTGCCGCAATACCTGTTCGAAGTGTCCCTTACAACACCAAAGCCATTGCTGATCGTATTCAGGGCACCAAGCAAAACCTTTCCCAGAATCTCCCAGAACGCCTTGAAGCTCCGCAGAGATCCCAAGAAGCCAGAACACTCACCAGGCTCACATGGAGAACCACCAAGAACCCCTATGGAACCTATGATCATTCCAGACTCAAAATTAGCAGGACACCCATCAAGATCAGGACTTTCAGGGACCACTTCTGGGCATGCAAGCAGGCAGGCTATATCAGAACATGTCTCCACTGAGGAAGCATCTGAGTACGCTGGTAACCGAGGCACACTTGGGCTTTCTGGGTCACAGAGCACATCGGGGTACACTAGTACAGGAGAAACCTCAGGACATGTCGGGGAACTGCCAACCTCAGAGTCCGACACGACAAGACCAAAACCAGTACCGGGCAGAAAATCATCACGAGTAAAGGTCACAGGTACTGGTCTTTCAAAAGAAGACTCGGACTCAAATTCATAATTTTTTGTAACTGTAATATCATCATTGACTACACATGAATGAAGCTCCACAAGAGCTGCAAAAGTAGTCAGCAAGGCAGCAATGCCTACTGAAGTGGGCAACACCTCAGAAGGACCTGGGGGGCAGGAAACATCTCCTACAAGTTCTGCACCCTTTGGGAGGAACTCGGAGACCTTCAGATCATCAAACAAGACCTCAGGAACATCATTTTTCAAGTTGTCTAAGAAGGATTCTGTACTATCCATGTTACAGGGCAAAACTGGAACTTTACTTTGAGAACAGGGCAGATGTCCCAGGGAAGGTTCCACCATAAACTGAGACTGAATTTCATCATCATGAGTGGAACGTACAGGAATATTCACTGGACCACAAACTGACTCCCTAACTTTAATCTCGCTGCACCCAGAACTCTGCGTAGTAGTCAAACTAGCTTGCAACTCCAAAACTGCAGAAAGACAGGTAAAAATAGCAGCAATACCTAGACGAGCCTCTAGGGGCAGGGCAGGAGATATTGTACAAGGCAATATTGACTCATCCAGAGTACTGGGTGGAGAGTCAATACTTTCTTCAGAATCAGACTCGCAAATGTCAATGCAAGTGGACATCATGCCTTCATTCATGGTACAGGGCAGGTTCAGAGAAAGCTTCTCTGGACAAGGCAAAGAAGCTTCAGCATCAGATTCGCAAAACCGAAGTGCTGTCTCACTCTTAGATTCGGCTAACAATGTCGAATCCGAGGAGTCAGAACGCAAAATTTGCGGATCCAAGATCGCTTTAGGTTGTGAAACTGACGCTTCCCTAGCGCAAATCTCCGCGATCTGCGGAGCAGACTGCAAAGCGTTTAGGACAGAAACACTGGAGCAACTGTCATCAGGCCACAGGCCCTCACAGGTGTGAACAGGGTGAGACAAAGGTGCATTTGCAGTAGAAATAGCGACAACATCAGGAAAAACTTTATTAGACATATTAATTTTACTTTTGACGCTGCACAGTCGAGAAACTTTCCCCATAGCAGGGTCACAGATGGAAGATCTCAAAGATCTGTTTCTAAATGACAAAGGATCCCACACATCCTTGAGGAAACCGGCAGACTCATGCCAATCACAATCTGCAGGAACATCTGAGAAACAGGCATCAGATCGCACAGATTCAAACTGCACACTGTCAGGAGAGAATCCTTCAGGATTCGCACAGGAATCAACCACAGCGGCACACTCATTCATTTCAGATTGCACAAAGTGAAGACTCTTATGCTTTACCCTAGAAAGGCAGGAACAATCATCCGACAACGATGTCTCTTTATTGGAATCAATTAGTTGGTGTGTGTGCAACTCATCCAAAATCGTTTGCCATACATAGATCACCAGATCCACATCATCCTTGTCACATTCATCGGAATCAATCAGAAGCAGTGGCGTCCCTAGCGTCGAGCGGCAGGAGCGGCCCGCCCCGGGTGTCTTCAAGGTTGGGGGGTGACACCGGAGCCTTGTGCAGCCGCCCGTGCTGTGCTTGCAGTGTGGCCTGGGTCTCACCCCCTGCATGGGCCTTGAGCTGGGCTTCCCCCGCTGGGCTTCCCCCCCTGTGTTTCCCTCCCTCCCGTCAGACCTGCAGATCAGCGCGGCGAGCAGGGACAGACCTCCAATCAGCGTGGGATCCGGCTGACTGACAGTGCGGCGCAAAGTATCCCCGACTACTTCATATGCGGAGGTGACGTCACTCGTCATCTCCAGCATATGAAGTGACTTGCGCGGCTGCTATGCGCCGCTCTGTCAGCCGGGTCCCACGCTGATCGGAGGTCTGTCCCTGCTCGCCGTGCTGATCTGCAGGTCTGACGGGAGGAAGGGGGAGGTGAGAGAGAGAAACTCTACCTACCTACCTACTAAAAACCCCACTGCTACTTTTCTACATACCTACCCAAAGCCTACCTAACTACCCACCCACTATTACTTAGCTAAACCATACCTACCTAACCACACACTGCTACCTACCTACCTAGCCACCCACACACTGCTACCTACCTACCTAACCACCCACACACTGCTACCTACCTAACCGCACACTGCTACATACCTACCTACCCCACACACACTGCTACCTACCTACCTACCTAACCACCCACCCACTACTACTTAGCTAAACCCTACCTAACCACCCACACACTGCTACCTATCTACCTAACCACCCACACACTGCTACCTATCTACCTAACCACCCACACACTGCTACCTATCTACCTAACCACCCACACACTGCTACCTATCTACCTAACCACCCACACACTGCTACCTACCTAACCACCCACACACTGCTACCTACCTACCTAACCACCCACACACTGCTACCTACCTACCTACCTACCCACACACTGCTACCTACCTACCTAACCACCCACACACTACTATTTAGCTAAACCCTACCTACCTACCTAACCACCCACCCACTACTACTTAGCTAAACCCTACCTACCTACCTAACCACCCACACACTGCTACCTACCTACCTAACCACCCACACACTGCTACCTACCTACCTAACCACCCACACACTGCTACCTACCTACCTAACCACCCACACACTGCTACCTACCTACCTAATCACCCACACACTGCTACCTACCTAACCACCCACACACTGCTACCTACCTAACCACCCACCCACTGCTATCTACCTACCTAACGACCCACACACTGCTATCTACCTACCTATCCGCTCACACACTGCTATCTACCTACCTATCCGCTCACACACTGCTATCTACCTACCTAACCGCTCACACACTGCTATCTACCTACCTAACCGCTCACACACTGCTACCTACCTACCTAACAACCCACACACTGCTACCTACCTACCTATCAACCCACACACTGCTACCTACCTACCTAGCAACCCACACACTGCTACCTACCTACCTACCTAACCACCCACACACTGCTATCTACCTACCTAACCGCCCACACACTGCTATCTACCTACCTAACCGCTCACACACTGCTACCTACCCACCTATCTACTGCCTGGGGACACCCTACCTATCTGTAGTGGGGGCACACCTTACTACCTATACTGGGGACACCTTACCACCTATACTGGGGATCAACTTACTACCCATGCTGTCGACACTTACCACCTATACTAGGGGGGAGACAACTCCTTCCCACCTATACTGGGGACACCTTATGATCTATACTGGGGACACCTTACTACTTATACTGCAGAATCCTTACCAACTATACTGGGGACACCTTACCACCTATACTGGCTGCACCTTACTACCTTTGCTGGGGACACCTTACTTATGGGACATCTGGCCACCTATACTGGGGGGTTGGTACCCACATCTTGCTATATAGTGGTGCCATGGCCACACTGACTTTGCCTCAGAGGAACGCACAATCTAATCCTGTCATAGTGTAATGTCCTGCCATATAATTATTTATTTAGCTGATATCTTCTGCATCACTTTACAGAGTACATAGTCATGTCACTGACTGTTCTCAGAGGAGCCCACACTCTAATCCTACCATAGTCATAGTCTAATGTCCTCCCCTATTATTATTATTATTATGTATTTATATAGCACTGACATCTTCTGCAGCACTTTACAGGATATATAGTCATGTCACTGACTGTCCTCAGAGGAGCTCACGATCTAATCCTACCACTGTCTAGCTGTCACGCTTACTACCTTTCCTTTTTTTTGGGGGGGGGGGGGGGGGGTGTCTGTGGATAATCAGCACCGGGTGTCAAATACCTTATGTACGCCACTGATCAGAAGGTACATAGAATCAAGACAAGCATTCAAGACATCTTCGCTTTTTGCGATGTGAAAATCGCAAAAGGCTTTCCAATCAAAATCGAATTCCTCCAGCAAGGCCCCAACGTCCCAGGAAGCAAATGGGGGTTCAAACAGGCCAGTATCCAGATAATCTCCATAGGGGTGGAGTTCAGGAACAAGAACAGATTTTTTAACTGCTTTAATGTAGTGTGCGATCCTACCTATAGCAGGATCCACATACGCTTTGGATTGGGGCAAAAAACCTGGAAACTGATCAGCAGATGCATTATAAACATCATTATCATACTGCATGGTTTTGCCCATTTCAGACTTGACAGAAATAACCTCTCTATCTGTGGTTGCCATGGGCAACGGATCGTTCCGCTGGGAAGCCTTCCTAGATCTTTTACGTTTAGACTTAAGGCTCATACACACATCAGACCATAGTCTTTTGAAAATGAAAGATCACAGATCTGTTTTACCCCCTTCCATGTAGTATGAGAGCCATACTCTACACAGTCTATTCTATGGAGCTGAACTTCCCATCAAAAAAAAAAACTTTGCAAGATGCTGCACACACAGATGCTGTACAGACACAAAAGATCTGTAGCTGCAAAAGATCTGTTCCTGCCAAAAATCCAACCCTGCAAATTGCAATGATAGTCTATGAGAACTGCAGATCATCGTACACACATGATTTAACTGACATTCATCTGCAGATCAGATCCACCAGGTTGGATTTTCAGATCTGCAGATCTGTCAGTTAAATCATGTGTGTATGATGATCTGCAGATCTCATAGACTATCATTGCAATTTGCAGGGTTGGATTTTTGGCAGGAACAGATCTTTTGCAGCTACTGATCTTTTGTGTCTGTACAGCATCTGTGTGTGCAGCATCTTGAAAAGTTTTTTTTCTGATGGGGAGTTCAGCTCCATAGAATAGACTGTGTAGGTATGGCTCTCATACTACATGGAAGGGGGTAAAACTGGTCTGTGATCTTTCATTTTCCAAAGACCATGGTCTGATGTGTGTATGAGCCTTTAGAGGCTTTGGATGGCTGCTTTATGGATGAAAGAGTAGATGGAACAGCTGATTGAGCTGCTGACAACAACTCATTAAGGGGGTATGGTAATTGAGGTAATCTCAGCCAATTGTGAATTAAAAAGGCCAAGAATTCCAGGGGTCTTTGACTCAGGGTGGTATGATCTAACACATCATAACCCCACATTGACATTTCGCCCCCCAACAGAATGTAGACCATTTGGGGGGCCCAGGTAGACATTGGGGTGCATTGGAATTCAGGGTTCGCTAACAGTTTCGTACACTCAGACAAAAATTCGTCTGCTGATTCAGGTTCAAGTTTTTTAAATCTCTTAAAGGTACAAGAGCCATATTCGACAAAATCGTACAAATCGGAAATTCCATCTACACTGGGGTTTTGGGTTTGGCTGGTCATTCTGTAACGATTGTGGAACTTTCTCCGTGATCAGCGCACAACGCGTGCGCTGACACGGCGGAAATCCTCCACAAGCGTATATTTGCAGGCACCCAGCAAAAGGTGCTACGCACCTGTAGAGGGAAATTCCTGTTGGCAGATGGCGCTGGGGAGTGCAGAGAAACCAATCCTCTGTACCTCCACAAGTGCCAGACAGGAATTGTACGAAGCGCAGAACGCAATCGCAAGAGAGGCGATTGCGAATGAGAACGAGCAAAGGGACAGGTTGTATGTGTGTGCGCCAATCCAGTCGCCGCCCCGCGACCGCGCACACACACAACAGCAGATACGAAATAGGAACGCGATCGCAAGAGGTGCGATCGCCAGACGTGACACAAGGCAGATCAGAATAGAATACGAGGGTAGCAAAGGCACAGCAAATAATACAATAAGGAGATACGGAAAATAACAAACGCTAGCTAACCGCGAACACCGCACTCATTCGCAACAGTGCACGCGGTTATGCGCGGTCTCCACGTGATAAGCACAATAGAGACAAGCACGCCTAACTAACCATCGACAGACAAACATGAAACAGAGGACGCGAGCGCTTGCTTAACGGTTACCTCACCGAGCCTCCAGCAAGCGTAGCAGACAAGACAGACATACGAAAACAGGGACAAGCGAGAGATAGGATCCACAGCACTAGCGAAAAGTGGCTAGCGCGATCCAGGTACTGAGTAGCAGAACAGAAGGATCCCCAGCGCTAGCGAAAAGTAGCTAGCGCGATCCCAGGAGACAGAACAGAAGAGATAGCTGGTAGCAACCGCTGCACCAGCTATACTCCAAGAACAGAGATCAGAACCATTTCCTGTCGACCACCTTTGGGACAGGATAATGGCAACAGGCAAGACAAGACAGAACAGGCAATACAGATAATACAACCTGACTGGGCTAGAAGGGGAGCCTAAAGCAACCCCCAGGAATTAACTATACTAGATAGCAATGGCTGACACTCCAGCAGTGTCCATCAGGAACAGACCATGGAAAGGAAATGACCAGCAAAGCCTTCTGGGAAACATAAAGCTCTTATAGTGCCAGTCATCAAAGAAGGCAGGTAGGGGATTTGCATAACGAATGTATGCAAATTCCCCAGCAAGAGAACAGACCAGAAACTTGCAATGGAAAGACAGGTCTCTGTTCCAGAGACCTGCAGCCCACAGACTAGAGGAATGGACAAACAGCTGTCTGCCTGTGCAGCCAGCTGAGCGGATCATCACAACAACGTTGTTTTAATGTCTCTGTTGACTTTGTTGTTTTTCTCTATGTTCTTTGTTTCATATAGATTTATGCACTGTAATCTTGTATTGCTTAAAAATGTAAAACCCAATAAATTCTTTGAAACACAGAAAGAGATGCACGCTTGCACTGTTAAACTGCAATCCAAGAGTCTTAATTGGTTTGCACGAGAAAAGAGATCAGCGCAACATTCTTCATTAAAGAGTAACTGTAGTGAAAATAACATACTGTATATACTCGAGTATAAGTCTAGAAAGTTAGGTCTGATTCAGTTCATTAAAGTATAGGGGTCAACTTATACACGAGTCACGGGCAACACTGAGCACAGAGTAATGTGTGTACTAGTAGTGATATTTCCATTTGCAGCAATTTATCCAGTGATACTTTGAGGAAAGGAAATGCATTTGCCAAGAAAACACAGGTCTAAAAGTCCTGGCCACAACAGTTAACAAGGAAAGGGGCAAGGGGGAAATACTGGGCTTCATAAACGTGAGAGATTCATTGCAGCACTTGGGGGGCCTGGAGGAGGTATTGGCTGCACTTAAGGGACATGAGGGGTTAATGGCTGCAATACTGTATGCAGTGCAGTCATTAATCCCACCTGGTCTCAAGTGCAGCCATTAACTTTGCCGGGTAGACTTATACTTGAGTCAACACAAAATTCCAGCTTAAGGGGGTTTAACCATTTCACAACTGAGGGGTTTTACCCCTGAAACACCAGCGCGATTTTTCCCTTTCAGCGCTGCTTCCATTACTGTACTGATGTACTATGATTGGTTATTGGGGACTGGAGAGTCCCCATAACCAATCATTGTACTGCAGAGCCGGGGTGTGTGCGCGCGCGCGGGTCGCGGGGGCGCGCGATCGCGGGCTGCAAGTTTGTTTACCTTGCATTGTTTTGAATGAAGACGGCATTTGATTGAAGCCGTCTTCATTCTACTCGCAATCGGCGAGGCTAATTGGATTTAGGAACGCTTGTTCCTAACATCCAATTAGTAACCTGCTGTGCTGGCTGGCTGGAGTGTGCGCGAGAGTTCCCCGCCCACTCCCAGCCAGTAAACAAACAAGTGCGCCTTTCTCCGTCCCTGGGGGTGAAGCGGTGCGCAGAGGGACGGAGAAATTTAGCACTGGGGGGTGAAGTGGTTAATATTGGAGACGACTTATACATGAGGTTGGCTTGTATTCGAGTATATACGGTAAAAAATAAAATTGCATTATTTTTTACAATATTCATTTATAGATTATTTAGTCAGTGTTTGCCCATTGTAAAACATTTCCTCTCCCTGATTTATATTCTGAAAATTATCACTGGTGGTGACATCTTTAATCCTGCCAGGTGATCTGTACGAAATGTTGGATACTGAGAGTTCTATGCACAGAGGGAGATATTGGTTGCTTGACAGTTGGAAAAAAACGTTATTTCCCACAATGCAACAAGGTTCACAGACAGTAAACTGTCAGGACCATGGTCATGACATCACACCATGGGAGGGGTTTCACCACAATATCAGCCATCCAGACCCCCCTGATGATCTATTTGAGAAAAGGTAAAGATTTCTCGTAGGAAAGGGGGTATCAGCTACTGATTGGGATGAAGTTCAATCCTTGGTTAAAGTTCTTCTTTAAAAGAAGGAAACCTCTCTCACAGTGTGATGCCATAACCATGGTCCTGACAGTTTGCTGTCTGTGAACTGTGAATTGCTTTGTGGGAAATAAAAGCTTTTTCCAACTGCCAAGCAAGCAATATCTCCCTCTTTATATAGAACTCTCAGTAACGAACATTCCGTACGGATCACCTGGCAGGACTAAAGATATCACCACCAGTGATACATTTCAGAACGTAAATCAGGGAGAGGAAAGATTTTACAATGGGCAAACACTGACTAAATAATCTGTAAATTAATATTGTAACCAATAAGCCATTTTGTTCATTGTGTTATTTTTACTACAGTGCCTCTTTAAATTAAACCTGAATTGCACTGGCGGGCAGCAGACGGGATGCTGAACTGCTCAGCAAGCACGCAAGAGGCCCAAGTCATTTACTAGAGAGACTATGGATGTATTTGCCTTGGAGCAATCCACGTAGCTACTCACACCATCATATATAAGACTAACTGAGCAACTATATCCATAGCAAAAAAAAGAAAAAAATAATCTACTTGGCAGTGGTACCTTCTCTACACAATGGTAATATATATACATGCACAGGACAGGTATGTATTATACACATGTAGTTAGTATCATGAAGGAATGCAGGAGAGAACGCCAGCAGAAGGTACATGTTACGTGTTGTGTGATGGCTTACAGGGCCTTTTAACCTTTCCTCTTGTGTTATTGCCTGGTACCAGTAACCAGTGATATCTTGTCTTCCTGCGTAGCTGGGCTGGTGTAAACTATGAGTGGATAGGGTTACTCAAGTCTGCCTCTGTTTGGTTCAAGGGCTGTAAGGCAAAATATTTAGGGTTTAGAATCCTCTGAATCAATGCCTCAGTGGGCGATGGATAACCATCTGTGATTAGAGAATAGTGTGAAGGCTCCCATATGGTTACATTGTTGCAGCGCTTTCAGGGCCGGTTCAAGTAACAATTGGGCCCTAGGGCAAAATTAGCCTGGAGGCCCCCCAACAGACACCCCCCAACCAAAAAGCGTCATTAGAGGCCCTTTTTTTCAGCCACATTTCCCTCCTGGGCCCCTGAGCTGGCTGCTGACCCTCCCCCAATCACCTCCCAACTTAACAGACTCTGCAGAGTCCTTGGGGAGCAACAGTTAAGATGGGGGAGGGGCAACTTGGGGGACCCTACAGGCTCTGGGGCCCTGGGGCAATTGCCCATTTTTTCCTATGGTAGCTCCAGGCCCTGAGCGCTTTGCTGATCGAGCGTTTTCAGTGTGAACCATCCCTAAAAAAAAGAGACAATAAACAGAGAGGTTAGGGAATCAACCTGGTGTATTACCACAGGGTAAAGGGGAGTGTGTAGAGACAGTGAACTCACACAAATTGTTGTGCTTGTAGGCAACCTCAGGCCCTTTTCCACTACAGCGTTTGCGATTGCTGAATCGCAAAATCACAAACCGCTAGTGATTTTCAAATCGCTACGGTTTCCTTTTTAACATAGGAATCGCTGTAGGTCATTTCCACTACCGCAATTCGTTTTTTACTAAATCGTGAATGTGCCGCGGAACGATTTTTGCCGCGATTTTGCTATGCAGTGCATAGCATAGCAAAATTGTGATCGCAAACGTCGGGAAATCGCCGGGTAACTTTTAACTTATTCTGAATCGCAATTGCTAGCGTTCAGCGCGAACGCTAGCGAATTATAGTGGAAAAGGGCCATGCTTTGGGGTAAGAACCTTGAGACCACCCCATACTGTTTGCAGTGTTGATGGTCTCGGTTGCTCTTTTAATCTAACCTTCTGGTTTCACGATAATGGTGTATGGCCCAACTGACACAGAGTGCATACTCTAGGGAGACCAGAATGAACAATGCAGAATTGTAGAGATAAAAAACACAGGGAGAACCGGGAGCCCAATCTGCCATAATATCGTTAGATCATCAGGGAAATAAAAAAACACAATTGAAAATATACTCACAAGAGTGGGTTGCTGAATGAGGCAACCACTCGTTGTCGCATGTTGGGAAGTACCGTCCCCACTCAGCCTTTCATCTGTAGGAAGATGGTCGCTGTTAAAAAAAAATAAGATTCCCAGGTCGAGAAAAAAACTCTTTGACCAATCCCGCCTATTGACTAGGGGTATTCACTAATTACTAAGGAGAATTGGAGGCGCTCGTGATGAAGGGGAAGTAGCATATAGCTCTACATGGTAGTAGCCAATAATGTTTCTATAATAAACTGTTGTCCTACTTTATAGATGTCTCGTTTGAGAATGAAGAATGTACTTTAAACAGGCACCCAACTGGTGAATATAATATAAAAAAAGAGATAAAGGTTATACCTGGACAGTGTACTGGTTAAGGATTCTTTGAAAGACAGCAGGAAGATTGTTGGCACTGCAGCTACAGGCTGGTTAAGGGCTCTGCCTCTGACACAGACAACTTAGGTTCAAATCTCAGCTCTTCCTGTTCAGTAAGCCAGCACCTATTCAATGAGGAGACCTTGGGCAAAACTCCCTAATTCCACTACTGCCTATAGGGCGTGTCCTGGTGGCTGCAGCTCTGGCACTTTGAGTCCGCCTGGAGAGTGCAATAAAAATGTTCTGTGCCTTGTCTTAAATCAAATGCAAGGTCAATACAAGAAGAGGTTAAAAAAATAAACTGTATTTTTAATGCATTTTGCCAGATCCTTTTAATTTTCACCAGGTCAATTTAGTGCATAAAAAGGCTTGAGAGGCGCTCCCCCAAAGCACTTTGTAAAGGAAGTCTATTTAATCGTAACATTTGGCGGCATCTGCTACCTGCTCATATGGAATGGCAGCGCTATTAAAGCACCTGCCACATGGGATTGCTGAGACATAAATAGACTTTATATAAGTTATTCACACATCTGAACTGGAGTTTCCCTTTAGTTTGGGTTGTTAAAGGGTTAATGCTCTGAGGTACCCAGGCTTACTATGGTTTATTTCATTTTAGGTGCTAAGGAAGAAATCTGCTGTAAACATAAGAGATGTATGGCTTGATTCCCTACGACAAATAACATGCCTTATCAGAGATAACACGCCTTATCAAAATTAACATGCCTTATGAGAGTAGCATAGCAAACACTACAAACCCGCAGGGGCTCAGGGCAGGATGAGTGGAGCTCTCATCATTGCCACTTAGCAGGCATAAGTTTGTGGCGCTCGCTATGCTACTTTGATAAGGCGTGTTATCTCTGATAAGGCATGCAATTTGTCTTAGTGAATCAAGCCCATAGACTCTATTATTGGATTGGCGCACTGTTTCTGTAAGTACTTTGAGCAGGCCAATTATAAGGTGGGAGAGCTTTTAGCAGCACCTGTTCTAAAGAGTCTGACAGAGACAAACATGTCACCCAGCCACCTGTTACTGTACTTTGCTCAGTCAGCTCTCCTCAGCCTGCATAGCAACACAACACGTTACTAGCCTCTTTTCAGCCTTGGCCCTGCACTGTTGCCTGTGGCTCTTTTCCCTACCGGGCGACAGTCCTCAATTGTGTGTATGAGGCTCAATGCTGTCAAGTTATCAGGTCATCTATGATAACGAAACAGTAAAAAAGGGCACTTGTGGTCAGGGCCGGGCCGAGGCATAGGCTGGAGAGGCTCCAGCCTCAGGGCGCAGTGTAGGAGGGGGCGCACAATTCATTCAGCTGTCATTCCTAATTGTGTATGAAGCAGACAGAAATAAGAAAAGAGGATACAGGGCAGTGACTGCAAGCCAGATAACTAGATATTAAGGTGTTGGGGAGGTTGTGGGCCCTGTGGCCCTCTTAGTCTAATAGCAATCAGTGTGTGACAGCTGGGGTGGGAGGGAGGGAGGGAGGGGCGCACTTTGGTGTCTCAGCCTTGGGTGCTGGAGGACCTTGTCCCTGCTCTGCATGCGGTTAGTGGACTAATTGGGCGCTGCCAAAGGCGCCAATACAAAATATCGGGAATTAGGCTACGGAGCGGAAATTTGGCGAATACTTTGCAGCACCTGAGATTTTTCTTTTTTGCCACGGATGCGCTTGATCATCGCGGCTGGTGTGGGGAGGGTGTTTCGCTGACAGGTAGGTAGTGTGTGTGGGGAGAAGGGAGGTTAGCTTTAGGTATTGGGGAGGTAGTGTATGTGGTGGGGGGAGTTTAGGTTTAGGCATTAGGGAAGTAGTGTGTGTGGGGGGGGGGGGGGGGGGGCGGGGGATTTAGGTTTAGGCTTCAGGGGGGCTACGTTTAGACATTAGGAAGGTAGTGTGTGTGTGTGGGGGGGGGGGGGGTCTGGGCGGGTTTAGGCATTTTGGGGATAAGGTTAGGCTTCGGGCAAGAGGGTTCTGTGTGAGAGTAGGGTTAGGTTTGTCCATAGTAAAATACAGGGCCGGGCCGAGGCATAGGCTGGAGAGGCTCCAGCCTCAGGGCGCAGTGTAGGAGGGGGCGCACAATTCATTCAGCTGCCATTCCTAATTGTGTATGAAGCAGAAAGAAATAAGAAAAGCGCAGGGGCGTAACTAGAAATCACTGGGCCCCCCTGCGAATATTTGGATGGGGCCCCCCCCATAGGTGCCAAATAATCGTAATGGGGCAGCGTTTTACTGTAAATTAATTGTAAAGTGGGCAGCATTTTACCAGACAATCGTAATGTGGGCCAGAAAATCGTAATGTGGGCAGAGTTCACCAGAAAATCGTAATGTGGGCCTTTAGAAAATCATAATGTGGGCAGAGTTCACCAGAAAATCGTAATGTGGGCCTTTAGAAAACCATAATGTGGGCAGAGTTCACCAGAAAATCGTAATGTGGGCACCAGTCACCAGAAAATCCTAATGTGGGCAGCAGTCACCAGAAAATCCTAATGTGGGCAGCAGTCACCAGAAAATCGTAATGTGGGCAGCATACACCAGAAAATCGCAATGTGGGCAGCAGACACCTGAAAATCGCAATGTGGGCAGCAGACACCTGAAAATCGCAATGTGGGCAGCAGACACCTGAAAATCGCAATGTGGGCAGCAGACACCTGAAAATCCTAATATGGGCAGCAGTCACCAGAAAATCGTAATGTGGGCAGCATACACCAGAAAATCGCAATGTGGGCACCAGTCACCAGAAAATCCTAATGTGGGCAGCAGTCACCAGAAAATCCTAATGTGGGCAGCAGTCACCAGAAAATCGTAATGTGGGCAGCATACACCAGAAAATCGCAATGTGGGCAGCAGACACCTGAAAATCGCAATGTGGGCAGCAGACACCTGAAAATCGCAATGTGGGCAGCAGACACCTGAAAATCCTAATATGGGCAGCAGTCACCAGAAAATCGTAATGTGGGCAGCATACACCAGAAAATCGCAATGTGGGCAGCATACACCTGAAAATCGCAATGTGGGCAGCAGACACCTGAAAATCGCAATGTGGGCAGCAGACACCTGAAAATCGTAATGTGGGCAGCAGACACCTGAAAATCGTAATGTGGGCAGCAGACACCTGAAAATCGCAATGTGGGCAGCAGACACCTGAAAATCGCAATGTGGGCAGCAGACACCTGAAAATCGTAATGTGGGCAGCAGACACCTGAAAATCGCAATGTGGGCAGCAGACACCTGAAAATCGCAATGTGGGCAGCAGACACCAGAAAATCGCAATGTGGGCAGCAGACACCTGAAAATCGCAATGTGGGCAGCATACACCTGAAAAAAAATGCCCCTGTAAAAAGAAAACAATTCACTTACCTGTCAGGAGTCTCTCCTGGCATCTGGCTCGCAGCTCCCCGAGTCCTCCTGCAGCACATCTCCCGCGCTGACAGGCAGAGTGCAGGGCTACGGCAAGATGGCTGCCGAAGCCCTGTACTAGAGACACAAATAGTCTCCAGTGTAGGGCTTCTTCGGCGGCCATCTTGCCGTAGCCCTGCTCTGCCTGCCGGAGACTATGCAGGCTGCTGGGCTGCGGGGAATGAAGCACCTTGCTGGGGGTCCAGAGCAGCGCTCCCCCCACGCACAGTGAGCGGGCCCCAGAGCAGCCCCGGGCCCCCCTGCGGCTGAGGGGGTCGCATCCCCGGTAGGTACGCTGGTGAGAAAAGGTGATACATAGCAGTGACTGCAAGCCAGATAACTAGATATTAAGGTGTTGGGGAGGTTGTGGGCCCTGTGGCCCTCTTAGTCTAATAGCAATCAGTGTGTGACGGCTGAGGTGGGAGGGATGGGGGGGGGGGGCGCACTTTGGTGTCTCAGCCTTGGGTGCTGGAGGACCTTGTCCCTGCTCTGGTAAAATATTAGTATTTAATGTCAATATTTTACAGTTTTATAGTAAAATATTGGTATTTAATACCGATATTTTACTATCGGCATTACTGGGCGCCCAGTGGCGTAACTAAGGAGCTGTGGGCCCCGGTGCATGTTTTACATGGGTCCCCCTAAGCACTCTATACAGAACAATTGATATGGCGCACCAAAGCCTGCCAAGGACAACCAGTGTCAGAGTTGCAAGAAGGGGATGGGGAAGAGTGTGTTACGGATTGCTACTAATTAAAGTATCTATAGAAGTGATTATTACAAGCACAGGACCAACAGGGAGCTAATACTGTGGTAGAGGGTGGACCCTTCGGGGCCCCTCTGGCCCAAGGGACCCGATGGGAGTCCCTACCTCTGCACCCCCTATTACTACGCCCCTGTGGGTGCCCACATTTCCAGACAATTTTATTTGACGTACACCTATGGCTAGAATGCTGTCAGGTTATCTGTGAGTAGAATGCTGTCAGGTTATCTATGATTAGAATGCGGTCAGGTTATCTATGATTAGAATACGGTCAGGTTATCTATGATTAGAATGCGGTCAGGTTATCTATGACTAGAATGTTGTCAGGTTATCTATGACTAGAATGCTTTCAACTTATCTATGACTATCAACAGGAGAGAGTACAGAGAATCCGGGCACCATCAATTGCAAACACCACGCTTTATTTCATCCCAACACTGACAAGATACAGGTGTAGAGGGCTGATCTGACAGCCGTTTCGCAAGCAAACACGCTTGCTTCCTCAGCAAACACGCTTGCTGTCTCTGAGGAAGCAAGCGTGTTTGCTTGCGAAACGGCTGTCAGATCAGCCCTCTACACCTGTATCTTGTCAGTGTTGGGGATGAAATAAAGCGTGGTGTTTGCAATTGATGGTGCCCGGATTCTCTGTACTCTCTCCTGTTGATGTGATGAATCTACCGTCTGGAGGCACATCATTTTAACCACCTACCCCCATCTGTTTGCCAGCAGCAACTAGTGCCGATTCTATCCACCTCTTTAACGTTATCTATGACTATGCTGTCAGCAGGGCGGGTTCTAGACTTTTTGCCGCCTGAGGCAAACTTGTGAGGATGCCGCCCCCCACCCCAGTATAGGTAGCCAGGAAGGGGGAGCAGCGGGCACAGCAGTGGGGAGGGATGTCAGACCCCCCTCCCTCACCTGGAGCTCCCCCGACAGCGCTCCTTTTCCAGCTATTTGCTCAGCGTTTTAGAAGCCCAGTCAGAAGCGAGCGAGGAGGACAGCAATGACTCACCTTGCTTCTTCCGCTCCAGCGTTGCGTTCCACCGCCGCATTACTTCCTGCAGTGTCGCACACTAGGGTACAGTGGGCAGCATTGCAGGAAGCGACACGGCGGTGTCCGCTGGAGTGGAAGAAGGAAGGTGAGTCATTGCTATCCTCCCCGCTCGCTTCTGACTGGGCTTCTAAAACGCTGGGCAAATAGCTGGAGGAGAATACGGTCTGGGGAGCCCCAGATGAGGGAGGGGGGGGGGATCTGATCCACTGCTACCCCTTCCTGGCTGCTATTCCCTCCAGCTCGCCCCCCCCCCCCCCCCCACACACACACACACACACTTCTGCCGCCTGAGGAACCTGCCTCACCCGCCTCATGGGCAGCCCAGGGCTGGCTGTCAGGTTATCTATGACTAGAATGGTGTCAGATTATCTATGAGTAGAATGCTGTCAGGTCATCTATGACTAGAATTTTATCAGATCATCTATGATAAGAATGCTGTCAGTCAGGTCATCTATGACAACATTTTTGTCAGATTATCTATAACTAGACTGCTGTCATGTTATCTATGACTAGAAAGTGATGAGCTGTGCATTTAGCCCAGCAGCATCATGACCCCGGTGAGTTCTTACGAACTCCTTCAGGGGTGGGAAAGGGTTAATAGGAAGGGGGAGGTGGGAGTGCCAGGCCAGGGACAGGATGGGGAGGGCTTGAGTTAGCTAGTGGACAGGAAGAGAGGAGGGGTTTCCTGGGGGGAGCCATTCCCTTCCTGTATGGCAGTCTGAACGACCCACCCGCCCTTTAGTTTAATGTTAGTTAGGTGGGAGAAGGTTGGTGTTTTTTTGTTTTCTATTTAGTAGCCGGAAAGTTTCGGCGTCTCCTGGGTGGTGGGAGACAAGCGTTTGTTAGGTAAGGGGTTAAAGATGGGGCCAGTTAGGCCATCTCATAGTGGGGTTTATAGTAATTATGATTTTCTTTTGCAGATGTCACAGCTGTGGCGGCGGCCCCCTTCTGCGTATATAAGAGTATATAAGGCTGCTTATCAGGTCCTCTATGGCTAGAATGCTGTTGGATTATCTATGACTAGAATGTTGTCAGATTATTTATGACTAGATTGCTGTCAAGTTATCTTTGACCAGAATGCTGTCAGGTTATCTTTGACTAGAATGCTGTCAGGTCATCTATGACTAGAATGTTGTCAGTTTATCTATGATGACTAGAATGCTGTTAGGTCATCTATGACTAGAATGTTGTCAGATTATCTATGACTAGAATGGTGTCAGGTTGTCTATGATTTGAATGTCAGGTTATCTATGACTAGAATGCTGTCAGTTCATCTATGACTAGAATGTGGTCAGATTATCTATGACTAAACTGCTGTCAGGTTACCTATGACTAAAATGCTTATCAGGTCATCTATGACTACAATGCTGTTGGGTTATCTATGACTACAATGCTGTTGGGTTATCTATGACTAGAATGCTGTTAGGTTATCTATGATTAGAATGCTGTAGGGCTATCTTTGCTTAGAATGCTGATCAGGTCATCTATGACTAGAATTCTGCCAGGTTATCGATGATTAGAGTGCTGTCAGGTTATCCATGAGTAGAACATTGTCATGTTATCTATGACTAGAATGCTGTCAGGTTATTTATGACTAGAATGCTGTCAGGTTATTCATGACTAGAATGCTGTCAGGTTATTTATGACCAGAATGCTGTCAGGTTATTTATGACTAGAATGCTGTCAGGTTATTTATGACTAGAATGCTGTCAGGCTACCTATGATTGAGTGCTGTCAGGTTATCTATGACTAGAATGCTGTTAGGTTGTCTCTGATGAGTGTCTGGCTGCTGTTGGACAAGAGACACGCGTCTCTCTGATTGTTGTGCACCGTTACTAGAGAGATAGACCCTGCCCTGTCTCCGATAGGGGTGAGATGGGGCGTATGGGCTGTTTAGCAGTTGATGAGGAAGAAGCATTTCATAACACTGACAAACAAGAAACACCACTCAAATTTCAATAGTGTTTACATTCAGGATTACCAGGATTTACAGAGCAAGTAATGAAGTAGCCACAAAGCCAGACTAAACCGATTCCATTCTATCTTTTTCCTTCAGGCATCCATCTTTCTTAAAGGTTATTTCTGATGTCATAGAAACTTCCCATCCCACTGTGCTGTGGGCTGAGGTGTTGTCAAAGCGGGCTACTATGATTGCTATGATGTTCCTGGGTGCTGCATAATTAAACAAAGGGCAGTCACCCCTTCTCCATCAGTCATCCCTTCTCCATCCACTTGCATACAGTATGCATCTTACTGGCTGTACAGCCCCATACACATTTTCCAATGATGTCGCCCTTAAAAGTTGTTGCTATGGCTAAGCTGCATGTGGTTGTTTTTTTTTGGTGGCGGGGGAGGGACCATGGGCAACACATGAGTGAGCAGTGTCTTGAGGGGAGGATAAGTACATGCACAATGGGTTTGTCCATCGCTGGTCATTTAACGACTCGCCACAAGGGCCGGGTTTTTTGGAAAGGCCACAAAGGCCTTGACCTTGGGCGGTTGCTGTCAGAGGGAGTGGCTGGACATGGAAGAGGATCCACAACACTCCAACAGCTCCATTAAGACTCTACTTTTATTAATAGCCAAAGCAGGACAGACAAAAATGGCTGACGTGTTTCAGACAGCAATGTGTCTTTAACCATGAGTTAGAGCAGGGGTCAGGAACCTTTTTGGCTGAGAGAGTCATAAACGCCACATATTTTAAAATGTAATTCTGTGAGAGCTATACAATATGTTTCAAACTGGGACAGTAGGGCTCATGTCCCCGTTGCCATGGTGATGTGTATACAGTTGATCTGCCGGGCAGCGGAAGTGTCAGACACGTCTTCAGCTTCTCTTGGGTTTCAGCAACTTTAGCAACTTCCTTGAGAGCCAGACAGGAGAAATACTGACTAACAGCTTGTACAATTAGCTAGCTGACTTGAGGGTTGTTTCACTTTGTAGGACGAGATCCCCGCACTTTGGCCCAATTGGCTGCCTGTCAAGTGACTGGCAGCCTATTGGGCCAATCAAAGTGCGGGGATCTCCTTCTACAAAGTCACTGGACCTGACAGGATCCAGAGTGGGACAATTGGAGCGGCTGTTACATTTGAGGGGAGTGTGAGTAAGTTAGTGGTGCATGCTACAGCAGTAGCGTGCACTACTTTGAAAATGTTACTTGCGTTGCCACACTAAGCTGCGCTGCTTGAGCAGTGTAGCTTAGTGAATCAACTGATTTGTCTGTGAGC